>NC_080485.1:6812500-7112500 GCF_030265055.1 Doryrhamphus excisus
TGTATTGGTTAGCACTCTGGACTTGGAATCCAATCAACTCAGTTTAGAAAGTCCCTACTATATCCTTATACTTTTATTATTAAGGACCTGGATATAGGTAGTACTGTACACTGTATAGGTTCCATGGTGTAATGGTTAGCACTCTGGACTTTGAATCCAGTGATCCGAGTTCAAATCTCGGTGGAGCCTTTTTATAATTCACCCATGGTGATTGGTTGCCTGTGCCTAAATCTGTATGGCTGCAGGTACAATATTCATTTATGGACTAAGGGCAACATTTGATTCTCAGTTGTAAGCCAGACTCTCAGTTAAAAAGCAATACAGCTTGCATTTCAGTTTTACATGGCCTTGAACCCACAACACCGCTGTGACACCATCTAGGTCTATCAGTGCATACCACTGAACAAGATTCATCCGCAATTCAATGGCGTGTTTGATTCTTTGCTGTGCAGATTCCACCTTGTTTTCCCACCTTTAAGTATGCTTCAATCCTTAAAGCCACTGTGACACCAGCTATGTCCGAGGTGTGTAGTTGCAGGGTTCCATGGTGTAATGGTTAGCCCTCTGGACTCTGAATCCAGCGATCCGAGTTCAAATCTCGGTGGAACCTTTGTATTATGCCTTTATCCTGATTGGTGCTAATAACCTATCTATACCTAGTTCTGTCGGGCTGCAGGTTTCCATGATGTATTGGTTAGCACTCTGGACTTTGAATCCCGACTGTATATATATCCTTATACCTTCATCCTTGGATAGAGGTAGTATTGTACACTTTATAGATTCCATGGTGTAATGGTTAGCACTTTGGAGTCTGAATCTGGCAATCTGAGTTCAAATCTCGGAGTATTCTTTTTGTTATGCACCTATCCTGATGGGTGCATTGTCTGTGCCTAAATCTGTATGGCTGCAGGTACAATATTCATTTATGTATTAAGGGCAACATTTGATTCTCAGTTGGGGAGAAGCCAACTTGCTTTTTCACTTTTACATGCCCTTGAACCCCCAACACCATTGTGACACCATCTACGTCTACAAAAGTACCCAATGTAATGGTTAGCACTCTGGACTCTGAATCCAGCGATCTGAGTTCAAATCTGGGTGGAACCTTTGCATTATGCCCTTATCCTGATTGGTGCTAATAACCTATAGATACCAAGTTCTGGAGGGCAGCGGGTTTCCATGATCAATCTCGGAGGATCCTTTTTGTTATGCACCTATCCTTATGGGTGCATTGCCTGTGCATAAGTCTGTATGGCTGCAGGTACAATATTCATTTATGTCCTGAGGGGAACATTTCATCCTCAGTTGGGGAGAAGCCAGCTTGCTTTTTCACTTTTACATGCCCTTGAACCCCCAACACCATTGTGACACCATGTATGTCTATAAAGTACCCACATGGTTTCATGGTGTAATGGTTAGCACTCTGGACTCTGAATCCAGCGATCCGAGTTCAAATCTTGGTGGAACCTTTGTATTATGACTTTATTCTGATTGGTGCTAATAACCTATCTATACCAAGTTCTGTTGGGCTGCAGGTTTCCATGATGTATTGATTAGCACTCTGGACTTTGAATCCAGTGATCTGAGTTCAAATCTCTGGAAAAAATCTGTAACCTTTTTATTATGCACCTATCATGATGGGTGCATTGCCTGTGCCTAAATCTGTATGGCTGCAGGTACAATATTCATTTATGGACTAAGGGCAACATTTGATTCTCTTTTCTTTCTTTTTTTTTGTCCCGTCCAGCCATTGGGGCAGATAGTATTGTTGATCTAAATGCCCTTGCATGCTAAACAGATTTGCTCTGTGTCAGGAAAGGTGTTGGCTACAACTTCCCTGTACCATGAAATTTTATTTGCCGTTATTTGATGTTTTTGTTATGCCATTTGGAGCGACCGGACCGGAGCAAGAAGAAGAACAGAAAAGAAGAAGAGAAAGGTGGGGGGGGGGGGGTAGAGGGAGAGACAAAAACAGCAGCAACAAGAAGTCCCAAAACAACAACAGTGACAAACAGAACAGTTAAATGTCAATGATGGCTAAGGGTCACACTGGAAATAATATCAGTGAAATGAAACAGTCCAACTTACCAGTAGCAATAGTAACGATGAAGACATGACCCATGATAGTAAACACAATTGCAACCATACAGTTACAGTAATTAAAATCTCACTGCTTGACATCATTATTACTGTAATAATAGCATACTAATAGCATATAAACATCAGGGATAAGATGGTAGATAGTGTAGAGAAGCACCCATGTGCTGTGAGTGTCCATATGGAGGTGTGTTGTGTATGTGAATGCGAGTGTGTGAATGTGTAATTGTCACTGAGAATGACAAAAGGAGAGAGACTGCCTTCTACCACCCAGCAAACCCCGCCCCGCGCAGCCAGGTCAAGCCCCCACCGCCAGAGATCCTACGGCCCCGTGGGTGGGTGTGGGCAAAGCCAGGGCCGACTCCCCAAGATCCGCCCCTGAAGCAACTCCCCGAAGAGACCAGCAAGAGGCCATGGAAGAGCAATCCCAACCGGCAACAGGGCGCCAGCAGGCCGGAGGAGAGCCGCACCCCCGAGACCAGCGGGAGACCATACCCCACTAGGGCAGAAGGGCATCGAAGGCCACACACCGGTGGGCCCAGGGGCGCCCCCGCCAACCGGAAGGGAGCCCGCCCACGGCCGGAGGCGCCGCCCCCCCGCCCCCCACACACCCCCAGGAATCAGAACCCGGCCCACCCCAGGTAACCCCAGGCCTGACCACCGACATAGGACCGCCCCGGCCAGGACAGAAGAGGCCCGGGCACACTGCCCCATGGAGGACCGGGCGGTAGAGATGGAACGCCCTGCGCCAGACCCCCACAGAGCCCCCCCCCCCGTATATCTATATGGCCATACACACACACACACACATATATATATATATATATATATATATATATATATATATATATATAATTATAATAAAACTAATCATTATTTATCTAAGTATTTAAAACAACAAATACATAAAATAATCTCACGCGCACACCCCATCCACTCAATACGCACACACGCAAGCACACTCTGTGGACGTCCCCGAGTGGGGCGTCCGGGGCATCACAGGGCGGGGCACCCAGGGGTCCCAGGCCCACAACCAGGCCCAGAGCCCAGGGAGGTACGGACTGCCAAGACATAGCACCCCCAGACTCCTCTCGACCACGGCATCGGGGCTACGGCAGTGTGGCAGACAAAGGAGCAGGCGAGGGGAGGAGACCCGCACATGAGCAAGCGGAGGGGGCCAGCAGGCGAGTGGTGAGGCGCTCACCGCGCCGGCCGACACCCGCCGGGCAGCTCACCCCCGTGAGGGAGAGCCATAGCTCCAAGTCATGGGGAGGCCAAGCACCAGAGCCGAGGAGTTAAGACCAGCGCAAGGCCACCGACGGACCCCACCATCCACCGGGAAGGCCGTCCCCCCCCCCACCCCCAGAACCAGCAGCGCTCCACCCACGTACCGGAGAACCATCCCCGACGAGCCCTAAGGCAAGACTGGAGATGGGCAAAGACAGGGACAGCGATGCAGCAGAGCATAGGACCAGTGGCAGCAGACACCCAAATGCCCGGAAGAGCACCGCCCCCCCAGCAGGCCCCACTCCGAGGAGCATGCCCCCCATCCCCACACGCCACCCAGGCCCCTGTCCCCATGAGCAGGATCAGGCCCCCTCCCAACACACAGCCCGGTCCCCGCATGATTCTTTGATTCTTTGCTGTGAAGATTCCACCTTGTTTTCCCACCTAAGCTTCAATCCTTAAAGCCACTGTGACACCAGCTATGTCCAAGATACGCAGCTGCAGGGTTCCATGGTGTAATGGTTAGCACTCTAGACTCTGAAGCCAGCGATCCGAGTTCTAATCTCGGTGAAACCTTTGTATTATTATGTATATTTGCCTTTAACCTGATTGGTGCTAATAACCTATCGATACCTAGTTCTGTTGGGCTGCAGGTTTATTATGCACCTATCCTGGGTGCATTGCCTGAGCATAAATCTTTATGGCTGCAGGTACAATATTCATTTATGTCCTAAGGGCAACATTTGATTCTCAGTTGGGGAGAAGCCAGCTTGCTTTTTCACTTTTACATGCCCTTGAACCCCCAACACCATTGTGACACCATCTACGTGTACGAAGGTATCCAGATGGTTCCATGGTGTAATGGTTAGCACTCTGGACTCTGAATCCTGCGATCCGAGTTCAAATCTCGGTGGAACCTTTGTATTATGCCTTTATCCTGATTGGTGCTAATAACCTATCGATACCAATTTCTGGAGGGCTGCAGGTTTCCATGATGTATTGGTTAGCACTCTGGACTTTGAATCCAATCATCTCAGTTTAGAACATCTTCACTATATCTATATCCTTATACCTTCAACCTTGAGGACCTGGATATAGGTAGTATTGTAGCCTGTATAGGTTCCATTGTGTAATGGTTAGCACTCTGGACTTTGAATCCAGTGATCTGAGTTCAAATCTCGGTGGAACCTTTTTGTTATGCACCTATCTTGATGGGTGCATTGCCTGTGCCTAAATCTGTATGGCTGCAGGTACAATATTCATTTATAGACTAAGGGCAACATTTGATTCTCAGTTGGGGAGAAGCTAACTTGCTTTTTCACTTTTACATGCCCTTGAACCCCCAACACCATTGTGACACCATCTACATCTACACAAGCGCCCACATGGTTCCATGGTTTAATGGTTAGCACTCTGGACTCTGAATCCAGCGATCTGAGTTCAAATCTCGGTGGAACCTTTGTATTATGCCTTTATCCTGATTGGTGCTAATAACCTATCGATACCAAGTTCTGTTGGGCTGCAGGTTTCCATGATGTATTGGTTAGCACTTTGAATCCAATCATCTCAGTTTCGAACGTCCCTACTATATCTATATACCTTCAACCTTAAGGACCTGGATATAGGTAGCTTTGTATACTGTTTAGCTTCCATGGTGTAATGGTTAGCACTCTGGACTTTGAATCCAGTGATCTGAGTTCAAATCTCGGTGGAGCCTTTTTATTATGCACCTATCCTGATGGGTGCATTGTCTGTGCCTAAATCTGTATGGCTGCAGGTACAATATTCATTTATGACCGAATGGCAACATTTGATTCTCATTTGTAAGCCAGATTCTCAGTTAAAAAGCAAGCCAGATTGCTTTTCACTTTTACATGGCCTTGAACTCACAACACCACTGTGACACCATCTATGTCCTTCAGCAGGCACTGAACAAGATTTATCCGCAATTTAATGGAGTGTTTGATTCTTTGATGTGCAGATTCCATCTTGTTTTCCCCCTTTTCGGTATTCTTTAATCCTTAAAGCCACTGTGACACCAGCTAAGTCCGAGATATGAAGCTGCGGGGTTCCATGGTGTAATGGTTAGCACTCTGGACTCTGAATCCAGCGATCCGAGTTCAAATCTCGGTGGAACCTTTGTATTATGCCTTTATCCTGATCGGTGCAAATAACCTATCAATACCTAGTTCTGTAGGGCTGCTGCTAAGATATTAATTTGTGACATTTTTTTTTTTTATTTTATTGCAACATTTTTTTCCCATTTGCTGCTTTTGAGCAGGGTCTGAATGTTTGCAGGGACTGGACAAGATTTATTTATTGGAGTGTTTGATTCTTTGCTGTGCAGATTCCACCTTATTTTCCCACCCTTATGTAGTCTTGAATCCTTAAAGCCACTGTGACACCAGCTTGTTCAAGTTGAGCCGCTGCAGGGTTCCATGGTGTAATGGTTAGCACTCTGGACTCTGAATCCAGCGATCTTAGTTCAAAGCTCGGTGGAACCGCTGTATTATGCCATTTTCCTTATTGGTGCTAATAACCTATCAATCTCGGAGGATCCTTATTGTTATGCACCTATCCTGATGGGTGCATTGCCTGTGCATAAATCTGTATGGCTGCAGGTACAATATTCATTTATGTCCTGAGGGGAACATTTGATTCTCAGTTGGGGAGAAGCTAGCTTGCTTTTTCACTTTTACATGCCCTTGAACCCCCAACACAATTGTGACACCATCTACGTCTACATAAGTGCCCACATGGTTCCATGGTGTAATGGTTAGCACTCTGGACTCTGAATCCAGCGATCCGAGTTCAAATCTCGGTGGAACCTTTGTATTATGACTTTATCCTTATCAGTGCAAATAACCTATCAATACCTAGTTCTGTTAAGATTCATTTGTGAACTCTGTGAAAAATTGATTCCGGCTTACTACCTTTCAGCAGGCACTGAACAAGATATATCTGCAATTTAATGGAGTGTTTGATTCTTTGCTGTGTAGATTCGTCCTTGTTTTCCCACCCTTAGGTATTCTTGAATCCCTAAAGACGCTGTGACACCAGCTACATCCTAGATGGGAGTATGCAGGGTTCCATGGTGTAATGGTTAGCACTTTGGACTCTCACTCAGGCGACACAAGTTCAAATCTCGGTGTAACCATTTTGTTATGCCTTTATCCTGATTGGTGCTAATAACCTAACTTTAGTTTCTGTAGGGCTGCGGGTTTCCATGATGTATTGGTTAGCACTCTGGACTTTGAATCCAATCAACTCAGTTTAGAACGTCCCTGCTATATCTACATATATCCTTATACATTTATACTTGAGGACCTGGCTATAGGTAGTACTCTACACTCTATAGGTTCCATGGTGTAATGGTTAGCACTCTGGACTTTGAATCCAGTGATCCGAGTTCAAATCTCGGTGGAACCTTTTTATGATGCACCTATCATGATGGGTGCATTGCCTGTGCCTAAATCTGTATGGCTGCAGGTACAATATTCATTTATGTACTAAGGGCAACATTTGATTCTCAGTTGGGGAGAAGCCAGCTTGCTTTTTCACTTTTACATGCCCTTGAACCCCCAGCGCCATTGTGACACCATCTACGCCTACAACTGTACCCACATGCTTCCATGGTGTAATGGTTAGCACTCTGGACTCTGAATCCAGCGATCCGAGTTCAAATCTCGGTGGAACCTTTGTTTTATGCCTTTATTCTGATTGGTGCTAATAACCTATCTATACCTAGTTCTGTAGGGCTGCGGCGTTCCATGGTGTATTGGTTAGCACTCTGGACTCTGAATCCAGCGATTTGAGTTCAAATCTCGGTGGAACTTGATTGGTGCAGATAAACTATGTATACCTAGTTGTCTAGGGCTGCTCCTAAAATATTCTTTTGTGACATTTTTTAATTTATTTTATTGCAACATTTTATTCCCATTTGCTGCTTTTGAGCAGGGTCTGAATGTTTGCAGGGACTGGACAAGATTTATTTATTGGAGTGTTTGATTCTTTGCTGTGAGAATTCCACCTTGTTTTCCCACCCTTATGTAGTCTTGAATCCTGAAAGCCAATGTGACACCAGCTATGTCCAAGTTGAGTAGCTGCAGGGCTCCATGGTGTAATGGTTAGCACTCTGGACTCTGAATCCAGCGATCCGAGTTCAAATCTCGGTGGAACCTTTGTTTTATGCCTTTATCCTGATTGGTGCTAATAACCTATCTATACCTAGTTCTGGGGGGCTGCAGGTTTCCAAGATGTATTGGTTAGCACTCTGGACTTTGAATCCAATCATCTCAGTTTAGAACGTCCCTACTATATCTATATCCTTATACCTTTATTATTAATGACCTGGATATAGGTTGTTTTCCCACCGTTTTGTATGCAATCCTTAAAGCCACTGTGACACCAGCTACATACGAGACATGCAGCTGTGGCGTTCCATGGTGTAATGGTTAGCACTCTGGACTCTGAATCCAGCAATCTGAGTTCAAATCTCGGTGGAACCTTTGTATTATGCCTTTATCCTTATCAGTGCAAACAACCTATCAATACCTAGTTCTGTCAAGATTCATTTGCGAACTCAGTGAAAATTTGATTCTGGCTTGCTACCTTTCAGCAGGCCCTGAGCAAGATATATCTGAAATTTAATGGAGTGTTTGATTCTTTGCTGTGTAGATTTGTCCTTGTTTTCCCACCCTGAGGTATTCTTGAATCCCTAAAGACGCTGTGACACCAGCTACGTCCTAAATGGGAACGCGCAGGGTTCCATGGTGTAATGGTTAGCGCTCTGGACTCTGACTCCAGCGACACAAGTTCAAATCTTGGTGTACCCTTTTTATTATGCCTTTATCCTGATTGGTGCTAATAACCTATCTATCTATAAGTTCTGCAGGGCTGCGGGTGTCCATGATGTATTGGTTAGCACTCTGGACTTTGAATGCAATCATCTCAGTTTAGAACGTCCCTACTATATCTATATCCTTATACATTTATACTTAATGACCTGGCTATAGGTAGTACTCTACACTGTATAGGTTCCATAGTGTAATGGTTAGCACTCTGGACTCTGAATCCAGCAATCCGAGTTCAAATCTCGGTGGAACCTTTTTATTATGACTTTATTCTGATTGGTGCGAATAACCTATCGACACCTCGTTCTCTAGGGCTGCTGCTAAAATATTCATTTGTGACATTTTTTTATTTATTTTATTGCAACATTTTATTCCCATTTGCTGCTTTTGGGCAGGGTCTGAATGTTTGCAGGGACTGGACAAGATTTATTTATTGGAGTGTTTGATTCTTTGCTGTGCAGATTCCACCTTGTTTTCCCACACTTATATAGTCTTGAATCCTTAAAGCCACTGTGACACCAGCTATGTCCAAGTTGAGTAGCTGCAGGGTTCAATGGTGTAATGGTTAGCACTCTGGACTCTGAATCCAGCAATCCGAGTTCAAATCTCGGTGGAACCTTTGTATTATGCCTTTATCCTGATTGGTGCTAATATCCTATCGATACCAAGTTCTGTAGCGCTGCAGGTTTCCATGATGTATTGGTTAGCACTCTGGACTTTGAATCCAATAATCTCAGTTTAGAACGTCCCTACTATAGCTATATCCTTCAACCTTCAACCTTAAGGACCTGGATATAGGTAGCATAGTGTACTGTATAGGTTCCATGGTGTAATGGTTAGCACTCTGGACTCTGAATCCAGTGATCCGAGTTCAAATCTCGGTGGAACCTTTGTATTATGCCTTTATCCTGATTGGTGCTAATAACCTATCTATAGCAAGTTCTGCAGGGCTGTGGCTTTCCATGATGTATTGGTTAGCACTCTGGACTTTGAATCCAATCATCTCAGTTTGGAACATCCCTACTCTATCTATATCCTAAAACCTTTATTATTAATATATTTATATATAGGTAGTATTTTGTACTGTATAGGTTCCATGGTGTAATGGTTACCACTCTGGACTTTGAATCCAGTAAGCCGAGTTCAAATCTCGGTGGAACCTTTTTATTATGCACCTATCCTGATGGATGCATTGCCTGTGCATAAATCTGTATGGCTGCAGGTACAATATTCATTTGTGTCCTGAGGGGAACATTTGAACCCCAAACACAATTGTGACACCATCTACGTCTCCTAAAGTGACCACATGGTTCCATGGTGTAATGGTTAGCACTCTGGACTCTGAATCCAGCGATCCGAGTTCAAATCTCGGTGGAACCTTTGTATTATGCCTTTATCCTGATTGGTGCTAATAACCTATCTATACCAAGTTCTGGAGGGCTGCAGGTTTCCATGATGTATTGGTTAGCACTCTGGACTTTGAATCCAATCATCTCAGTTACAACGTCTTTACTATAGCTATATCCTTATACCTTCAACCTTGAGGACCTGGATATAGGTAGTGTTGTTGACTGTATAGGTTCCATGGTGTAATGGTTAGCACTCTGGACTTTGAATCCAGTGATCGGAGTTCAAATCTCGGTGGAGCCTTTTTATTATGCACCTATCCTGATGGGTGCATTGCCTGTGCCTAAATCTGTATGGCTGCAGGTACAATATTCATTTATGTACTAAGGGAAACATTTGATTCTCAGTTGGGGAGAAGCCAGCTTGCTTTTTCACTTTTACATGCCCTTGAACCCCCAACACCATTGTGACACCATCTACGTCTACAAACGTACCCACATGGTTCTATGGTGTAATGGTTAGCACTCTGGATCCAGCGATCCGAGTTCAAATCTCGGTGGAACCTTCGTATTATGCCTTTATCCTGATTGGTGCTAATAACATATCGATACCAAGTTCTGTTGGGCTGCAGGTTTCCATGATGTTTTGGTTAGCACGCTGGACTTTGAATCCAATCATCTCAGTTTCGAACATCCCTACTTTCGCTATATCCTTATACCTTCAACATTGAGGACCTGGATATAGGTAGCTTTTCTGTACTGTATAGGTTCCATGGTGTAATGGTTAGCACTCTGGACTTTGAATCCAGTAATCCGAGTTCAAATCTCGGTGGAACCTTTTTATTATGCACCTATCGTTATGGGTGCATTGCCTGTGCCTAAATCTGTATGGCTGCAGGTACAATATTCATTTATGTACTAAGGGGAACATTTGATTCTCAGTTGTAAGCCAGATTCTCAGTTAAAAAGCAAGCCAGATTGCGTTTCACTTTTACATGGCCTTGAACCCACAACACCACTGTGACACCATCTACATCTTTCAGCAGGCACTGAACAAGATTTATCCGCAATTTAATGGAGTGTTTGATTCTTTGCTGTGCAGATTCCACCTTGTTTTCCCACTTTTCGGTATTCTTTAATCCTTCAAGCCACTGTGACACCAGCTAAGTCCGAGATATGTGGCTACTGGGTTCCATGGTGTAATGGTTAGCACTCTGGACTCTGAATCCAGCGATCCGAGTTCAAATCTCAAAGGAACCTTTGTATTATGCCTTTATCCTGATTGGTCCAAATAAACTATGTATACCTAGTTCTGTAGGGCTGCTGCAAAAATATTTGTGACATTTTCTGATTTATTTTAACATTTTTTTCCCATTTGCTGCTTTTGAGCAGGGTCTGAATGTTTGCAGGGACTGGACAAGATTTATTTATTGGAGTGTTTGATTCTTTGCTGTGCAGATTCCACCTTGTTTTCCCACTTTTCTGTATTCTTGAATCCTTAAAACCACTGTGACACCAGCTATGTCCAAGATACGCTGCTGCAGGGTTCCATGGTGTAATGGTTAGCACTCTGGACTCTGAATCCAGCGATCCGAGTTCAAATCTCGGTGGAACCTTTGTATTATGCCTTTATCCTGATTGGTGCTAATAACCTATCTATACCTAGTTCTGGAGGGCTGTATGTTTCCATGATGAATCTTTGAATCCAATCATCTCAGTTTAGAACGTCCCGACTGTATCTCTAGCCTTGTACCTTTATCATTAAGGACCTGGATATAGGTAGTATTGTATACTGCATGGGTTCCATGGTGTAATGGTTAGCACTCTGGACTTTGAATCCAGTGATCCGAGTTCAAATCTCGGTGGAACCTTTTTTGTTATGCACCTATCATGATGGGTGCATTGCCTGTGCATAAATCTGTATGGCTGCAGGTACAATATTCATTTATGTACTAAGGGCAACATTTGATTCTCAGTTGTAAGCCAGATTGCTTTTCACTTTTACATGGTCTTGAACTGTGACACCATCTACGTCTTTCAGCAGGGACCGAAAATATTTTCCGCAATTTAATGGAGTGTTTGATTCTTTGCTGTGCAGATTCCACCTTGTTTTCCCACCTTTCGGTATGCTTCAATCCTTAAAACCACTGTGACACCAGCTATGTCCCAGATAAGTAGCTGTAGGGTTCCATGGTGTAATGGTTAGCACTCTGGACTCTGAATCCAGCAATCTGAGTTCAAATCTCGGTGGAACCTTTGTATTATGCCTTTATCCTGATTGGTCCTAATAACCTATTCATACCTAGTTCTGTAGGGCTGTATGTTTCCATGATGAATCTTTGAATCCAATCATCTCCTTTTAGAACGTCCCTACTATATCTATATCCTTATACCTTTATCCTTGAGGACCTGGATATAGGTAGCCTTATATACTGCATAGGTTCCATGGTGTAATGGTTAGCACTCTGGACTTTGAATCCAGTGATCCGAGTTCAAATCTCGGTGGAACCTTTTTATTATGCACCTATCCTGATGGGTGCATTGTCTGTGCATAAATCTGTATGGCTGCAGGTACAATATTCATTTATGTACTAAGGGCAACATTTGATTCTCAGTTGGGGAGAAGCCAGCTTTATTTTTTTACTTTTACATGCACTGGAACCCCCAACACCATTGTGACACCATCTACGTCTACAAAAAGCACCCACAGGGATCCATGGTGTAATGGTTAGCACTCTGGACTTTGAATTGAAGGTCCTTAGCTCGAAACTCAGTGGAACCTCATACCTTTATCCTCATTGGTGCTGGGAATTGTTGTGCTCCAAGATTCATTTCTGACTGAAGTGGAACATTTGATTCCATATTTGTGCTTTTGAGTGACTTTGAACCCTCAACACCATTATGATGCCACCTCCGTCCAAGACAGGATCTGCAGGTTTGCATGATTTAATGGTTAGCACTCTGTACTTTGATTTCAGTCATCTAAGTTTAAAACCTCCCTATTATATGTATGTCCTTATACCTTTATCCTTAAGGACCCGACTATCGAAAGTACTGTCGGGGGAAACTTGGACCTGGCTATAGGTAGTATTGTACAGGGCGAAGGCATATAGGATCAATATTTGATACAAATATTGAACATGTGATTCTTTGGTGATGTTCTGGAGATTCCAGGCTGCTTTCTCACTTTTTGGTGGCATTGAACACTATCAGCACCCTTGATGACACCACCTATGTTGAACACAGGGGCCGGCAGCGTGTGTAATGGTTTGCATTCCTAACTCTGTATTTAGCACACAGTCTCGGTCGAACCTGCATGTTATCCCCTGATCCTGCTCGAATTTGTCATATTATGATATTCATTTATGTCCTAGGGGGAACATTTGATTCTCAGTTGGGGAGAAGCCAGCTTTCTTTTTCACTGTTACATGCTCTTGAGCACTAAACACCACGTATGTACACAACAAGTACCTGCAAGGTTCCATGGTATAGTGGTTAGCACTCAGCACTTTGAATCCAGTGATCTGAGTTCAACTCTTGGTGGAACCTTCCTCTTATACATTCATATTTATAGGTGCTAAGGGACTCCAAATTGTCCATAGGTATGAATGTGAGTGTGAATGGTTGTTTGTCTGGCTGGCGACCAGTCCAGGGTGCACCCCACCCCTCGGCCTCCAGCATAAGGACAAGTGGCATAGAAGATGGATGAATTTGTGCATAAGTGCTGAACTAATTTCAGTCAAACCAGTTGAGAAGCACTTATGTATTCTATATGTGTCAACTACTATTAGCTCTTGCTGGCACTTACATCAACTGTATAGAACAGGGGTCGGGAACCTTTTTGGCTAAGAGAGCCATGAAGGCCAGATATTTTAAAATGTGTATCTGTGAGAGCCATATACATTTTTTAAACATTGAATGCAATAAAATGTGTGCATTTTTATGTAAGACCAACAGTTTTAGATATAATGGGCTCTAATTACGTAGACCAGGCACACTACCCCACGCCAAGGGGGTGTGGCCAGCACACTTTCATGAGCAGCGCAGTGTCTAATAATAAATCAAATACTTGCTGCCATTAATGCAACTTCTGCTGCTGCATGGTTTTGCACCGTACTCAGTATATTTCATTCTTTTGGCCATCTTCACCAGAAGGCTTGGTTCTGCAGCTTTAGCTATTTGACTAAAGGAGGAAAGTTTACATTTACATGTTTTTTTGACATCTCAATCACCGAGGTAGACTACCGCATTACCCAGTAATAATCGAGTTTTGGTGTTTGACGTGGAAAATATCATCAGGAAAGATGGATATGGTTGGCCATATTGCAG
Organism: Doryrhamphus excisus; assembly: GCF_030265055.1. Taxonomy (NCBI): domain Eukaryota; kingdom Metazoa; phylum Chordata; class Actinopteri; order Syngnathiformes; family Syngnathidae; genus Doryrhamphus; species Doryrhamphus excisus. The sequence continues at coordinate 6,826,353 of NC_080485.1, forward strand.
TAGAAAATAGATGGACGAATTAAAATGCATAAGAAAGTTTTGATTTTTAATATTATTTTTAACAGTGATTTATGTGATGTTTACTTTAAAATGTTAGCAAAAATACATTTTTATTGTGGTAAGAAATGCTTGAGAGCCAGATAGTGTCATCAAAAGAGCCCTACCTGGCTCCCGAGCCATAGGTTCCCTACCTCTGGTATAGAAAATAGTTGGATAAATTATTATTTCAAATGCAAGTACCCACACTGGCCACAAGATGGCAGTGTTGTTACAGAGTCAAAGAAATCATGTTTATGAATGGCTCACACTGTCTAATGGAACAAAATGAAAAGAAAAGATCAAATATGTTGCAGATTTGCATATTCTGGATGCGGTATTGCGTTTAATTCGTAACTTTTTTGGGGAAAAACGACCAACCTTTATAAGTTTGTACATTTTGACACTATGTGTCATTTAGAGGATAAATAATTTTGAGTGCAACTGGAGGTATAACATCATTTTCTTTCATTTTATACATATAACTATAACTTACCCATACCTTTTTTTTTTTTTGCTGATTTGCTCATTCATGGTTCTAGATCGCCATCGTGAGGCATCCACTTCCAACATAAGTTGACCAAATATGGTTCCTTGCTCTGTGAAGGAGCAGAACCTGCCATTCAATGTAAACGTTGGACATAAAGCAGTCTCAAATCATCTACTTATGCCGCATTACAGTGCACTTAACTTTGATGTACTCTAAACACTTTCAAAATGTTTCACTTACCCTCATGAGGTGACTGTGGAGTGTTAGTAGAGAGTTAAAAGGCATATTATTATCTCATAGCTGAGCTAAGGGGGATCAACCGTCTGGATGACTGGCCACGCGTGAAGATCGTAGAAGCACTCTATTATCCCGACTTGCATATGGAGGGTATGGCTGGGTGCTGTCATCTTGTACTACACATACAGTAATGTTCCAATGGAAGCGGTGGTGAGGTTCTGTTGGTGCTCACTGGTCCATGGTCTGATGTCAGTGCTCTGATGGGCCTCTGGCTTCTTTCCAAATGCACTAATATGGCTTCAGTGTGGATCTCCCACACACAGTGGATCCTTTATTTTGATACTTGGGTGCGTGGGTGATTCTGCAGTGATGTTAACAAATGAGGCCTAAAGTGAAGATGATTCGCGTTTTTGTTTATTGCAAATGTTTTAACACATCCAATTTGTTTTTTTTTTTCAAAGAGGATCACTCGTATTCAGGAATCTGTTTTAAGTATCAGCCACCCCCCCTCTCTCATTTCCTTTTCTAGTATTGCTGTTTGATGAAAAGAGCCCGGAGCGCACCCCCCACCCACCCCCTACTCCCCACCTCAGCTCCGCCCCCAAGTCCTTCAAACTTTGCCTGAACTTTCCTCAACTGGAACCTGGGCGTCACTCTCCACCGTGGACCTGGTGTGGCGGTGGTCTGGACTCAAATCACACGCTAAGACTCCCCTTCTAGAAGACGAGCGATGGCTGGTTGGCTCGTCTGTGCCGCTTTGCTCGGATTTGTGGCGTCGGCGCGCAGCATAGCGACTGAGGACTTTTTCCCTTTCGGTCCAAGCGCAGGAGACCAGTTACTGGAGGCAGGCAATGACCAGACCCACAGACTTGAACTGGAGAAGCCAGTCTTGTTTTATGACGGCACTTTTGACAGCATCTTTGTGAGTACTTACACAGTTACACTAAAGTAAAAACACACGCTTTGTTATTGTTACGTTGGACTGTCCGCTGCTCTTGCGTAATTACGCACCACTGGTCAGTTAGTTATACACAATTGAAGCTAAATAATAATGCATGGGAATTTGCAAAACACCCACATGGGGTGCCATTATTCAGGGAATAACGTTTTTCTCGGGAAATATTGATTCCTTTATCACGGCATAGTGTGGAATGCATGTGTCCTCACATTCTTAGAGCCTGAGGTTATCATTTTACTGTTGACCCGCAGCCCAAAGTACCCCACACAGTTTTTTTTTTGTTGTTCTTCTTCTTGCAATCCTTATGTGGCTCCCTGCAAATAAATACTCTCACATTGTGTTTTAATGTACCATACATTAAATACTGCGGTATAATACTAATACCCAATTTTCTTATTTAGTGTATTTGAAGTTATGCTGTGGAGCTTATGAATGTCCAAAAAAAAATGCAGTAGCCAAATTTATATGAAAGCTGCACCATTGTGCTGAGCAGACAAGCAACCCTTTATAGTCCCCTCATTCTGCTTTTTGTCAACGAAAAGTGCTGCATATTTGTAATGAATTCACTCATTTAGCTAAAAGTATTGTCTTTAATTAATAGAAGATCACAAAAATGCAGTACTTAATGAGGAAGTCATGAAGAACTAATGAGTAGAGTAGTTACTAAGGAACAAGTATTGTCTTTAATTAATAGAAGATCACAAACAACACTTATCCGATCGATATATTTAGTATTTATTCATTTTTTTCAGTCTCATTTTACAATAAGGTACACAAAAATGCAGTACTTACTGAGGAAGTCATGAAGAACTAATGAGTAGAGTAGTTACTAAGGAACAAGTATTGTCTTTAATTAATAGAAGATCACAAACAACACTTATCTGACCGATATATTTAGTATTTATTCATTTTTTCAGTCTCATTTTACAATAAGGTACACAAAAATGCAGTACTTAATGAGGAAGTCATGAAGAACTAATGAGTAGAGTAGTTACTAAGGAACTAGTGAGTAGTTGTTGTGTTAGGTAGGTTGGTTACTGTAATTTTGTGGATTTTATTGTAACATGTTAAGCCCACGCCTGGCTTAGCATATTACATCTTTACTGCACAACATACAGTAAACCTCGGATATATCGGACTCGGATATATCGGAAATATATTCGGAAATTCACAACGGACAGATAAAAAAAAGAACCAATTTTTCTGTAATGCATTTCCAATAAAAATTCATTGCATATATCGGATTTTTTATAATGGATTTCGCCTATTTCGGACAAAATCTCCAGTCCCGTTCCAATGCATTTCCATTAAATTTCCCTCGCATATATCGGATGGCTGCATGGCGCTCCGATTCGCCGAATTATGACAGGTGGTTATACGATGTCATTTGCAGCGTTGCCTGCGCGTCCAGGTACATTGGAAACATAGTCAAGGAAGTGCCTTTCTATAACGGATAAAATCCGATTTACGCATATACCGGATATAAATCCGATATATGTGTAAAACAGACATTTTCCGGTATACGCATATAACGGATTTCGCTTATATCGGACAAAACCAGTGGGAACAATTGAATCCGATATATCCGAGGTTTACTGTATATCAAAGTGGCCCCGGGAATCCTTCAATTCAAAAGACCTGACATTTGACATTCCTGCATTTGCAGGTCATTTCTGGGGAATGGGAATCCCAAAGGAAGAATTAATATTTATTTTCTGTCTCTAGGTCCAATTAAAATGTTTCTGTCAATGAATATTATTAAGGAGAGCACTCACATCTCTATACCTTCTACTTGCATTACAAATTCCTACTAGCAAGGCACTTAAAGATCGGAATCACACAAAGACTTGACCATTTTCCCAGCTTTATCTTCCATTCGGGCCAGGAAGTGTCTGTAATGAAGATTAGTGTGTAGTCCTCAGGCGCTGTGGGGCTGCTGGTCAGGGGCAAGGACAGGAAATGTACTGTAGCGTTCTTTCCCCCCCCCCCATCAGGAAGTGAAGGAGCCTCATGTGCCGAGAGCGTCTGCGTGTGTTTTTGACATGAGCTCAGCTCCTCTTATTTTATATGCCTCACATGTTAACTGTAAGTGTAAAATGTTTGTCAGATGGCATCTTGCTCATGTGTTCATTAGTGTGGCGCATTGCAGCAGACTGGGATCATTAGTGTAACGAGTTTGGGATAAAGATCAAAGAGGGTCACCGTTCTTTCACGCGTTTCTGTCCTGGTTATTTCCAACAAAGTCACACTACTAACTTTGTCAAAAATCTCATTTCAGATCAACACCAACGGTTTTGTTGCCACGGCGGAACCCAAAAGCGAGTCGACTTATCTTGGAAAAATGCCAGCACAATTTGGAATGATCGCAGCTCTCCATGGAGATCTGGACACGAGCGACGCTGTGGGCAAGGTTTTCTTCCGTCAAGACAGCAGCCCGGATGTGTTGCGGCGAGCCGCGGAGCACATCAACAGAGCATTCCCGGATGACAAAGAAGTCAGTCCCACCCATGCTGTGGTGATCACCTGGGTAGACGTCGCCCGCAGTGAACATCAAAGCAGAGGAGATAGCGTCGACCAGAAAGTGAGGCTCAACAGTGATGTCATGATTAGAGCAGTGATCTTCAACCACTGTGCCGCGGCACACTAGTGTACCTTGAGAAACCGTCAGGTGTGCCGTGAGGAATTATCCAATATCACTTTTTATAATTAACATTTATTAATCATCATTTGCAAATATTATGTCAATAGCCATTATGTCAATAGTATACATGGACCCAAATATTCCAATTGCATTTGGTTTATTTGCTCAAACGGAAAGAATTGAACAGGGATGGAATATTCCTTTAACCAATCCGATTGAGGTATCTTGTACCCGCTCAAATGGAAAGTTGTCAGGGTGCGTTCTTCTTCGTGGTGTTTTTCTTCTTCTGTTGTTTATTGGCGGTTGGCAAGCAGCTTTCGTGTGCATTACCGCCATCTGTGGAACAGAATCTAAACCCTTCTATACTTTATTCACAAGTTTTATTAAAAAAGAAAATATATATCTATATAAAACATGTCCTGAGTTTAATTATGAAATATTAGCAAGATTGAATTTGATCTTTTCCTGTTTAAATTTATCCCGGGTGTGTTCTTTCAGCGCATGCTCAGATATGACGTAACACGCAGATCCAGACGTTCTTCACTTTTAAAAATGGAGGCCAGCAATCGGCACTGGACTAAGCAAAGTTTGTTTTTGATTCAAACTAAATTTGTGGTGACATTTTGTAACATTTTTTGTAAGATTTTTCCAATGTAAAAAACGTGCCGTGGCTCAAAAAAGGTTGAAAAACACTGGATTAGAGGATATGTGGTACAGTAAACCTCGGATATATCGGATTCAATTGTTCCCACTGGTTTTGTCCGATATAAGCGAAATCCGTTATATGCGTATACCGGAAAATGTCCGTTTTACGCATATATCGGATTTATATCCGGTATATGCGTAAATCGGATTTTATCCGTTATAAAAAGGCACTTCCTTGACTATGTTTCCAATGTACCTGGACGCGCAGGCAACACTGCAAACACTGCAAATGACGTCGTATAGCGGCCTGTCACGATTTGGCGAATCGGAGCGCCACGATGCGGCCATCCGATATATGCGAGGGAAATTTAATGAAAATGCATTGGAACGGGACTGGAGATTTTGTCCGAAATAGGCGAAATCCGTTATAAAAAATCCGATATATGCAATGAATTTTTATTGGAAATGCATTACAGAAAAATTGGTTCTTTTTTATCTGTCCGTTGTGAGCGAATTTCCGATATATCCGAGTCCGATATATCCAAGGTTTACTGTAGTACACGATTTGCAAATATATTGCTGCGTTTTTGCCTCTACCTGCCATTGTAGCTTTTGTCATAAATATTGTAGAAAAAGGAAAACAGAACCAACTGCTGTACTTCTATGGTTATCGTCACATCACTTGAGACCAAACAGTTCATTTTCACACCCTTCCTTTACAGAGGAATACCTTCCAACTGGTCATTACATCACTGGAGACGGCTTCCAATGCTATACTGCTGTACCCCAGAGATGGTATACAGTACACCACCAGTCCTGTAAAAGACACCAGTGTCATCTTGCATGCCGGATTCAGTAAAGGCTTGGTCCAGGGTTTCCTGTTTTCCAGTCAGGGTCCATACTACCGCACCACCGCTGATGATGACGCATCCATCAGCGCTTTAGCTGAGTAAGTCAAAACATAAGTAATAATAATAACTCTTTGCTAATCAAATCATGTATTTTCACACTTAGGCAAACCAACTCAGGCCTGAGGGGTGTTTGGGTGTACGAGATTGGAACTTCTCCGTATTTTACCAACGTGGCTCCAGGTGAGGTGAGTGACCTGCCCACTGAGGCTGCTCCTCACGTGTCCACTGATGTCCCCGAAGAAGCCCCCATTGACAGGCGGATTTTTACTAATGGACAACAAGTCGAATACCCTCCTTTTGAGCCTGAAGGGGAGGAGATTGATGTCCAACCCGTTCAGTACCAGCCACACCAACCTGATAACCCTGAAGTGGTAGTGGTGGTAGACGACACTGACATAAATGTAGATGGTGAGTCCATAAGAGGTCGGATATCACTGTTATTGCTACATGAGTTGTTCTTATTATCTTTTCCTTATTATCTATAGTGTTTGCATACAACCTCGGGACCTGCGCAAACAACAGAAACAAATGTTCTCAGTTTGCTGACTGCAGGGACCACTCCAGTGGGTACTGCTGCCACTGCAGACCTGGTTTCTACGGCAATGGGATACAGTGTGTGGCGGATGGTATGACTACATTTCATTAAAAAACACAGAGTAGTCATTTAGTGGTGTCAACTGTTTTAGGTGAGAGGTATATACATTCATGAACATTCATTCATCCTCACGAGGGTCGCGGGGGATGCTGGAGCCTATCCCAGCTGTCTTCGGGCAAGAGGCGGGGTACACCCTGGACTGGTCGCCAGCCAATCACAGGGCACATATAGACAAACAACCATTCACACTCACATTCATACCTATGGACAATTTGGAGTCGCTAATAACCTAGCATGTTTTTGGAATGTGGGAGGAAACCGGAGTACCCGGAGAAAACCCACGCATGCACGGGGACACCATGCAGAGATAGCCTAGGGTGGAATTGAACTCGGGTCTGCGCCCTAACCACTAGACCGCCGTGCAGCCCGTTTTCAGGATCATCCATTTTCTATACTGCTTATCCTCACGGGGGTCGCTGGTATCCTGGAGCCTATCTCAGCTGTCTTCGGGCGAGAGGCGGGGTACACCCTGGACTGTTCGCCAGCCCACCCACATTCAACCCACTTTCATACCTATGGACAATTTGGAGTCGCCAATTAACCTAGCATGTTTTTGGAATGTGGGAGGAAACCGGAGTACCCGGAGAAAACCCACGCATGCACGGGGAGAACATGCAAACTCCACACAGAGATGGCCGATGGTGGAATTGAACCCTCGTCTCCTAGCTGTGAGGTCTGCGCGCTAACCACTCGACCACCGTGCCGCCCCCATTCATGAACATGTGAATTATAAAGCAATTTTATTGGCTTGTCAAAAAGTCCAGGGTGTAACCTGCCTCTCGGCTTGAATAGGCTCCAGCTCACCTGTGATCTTACCTTATACATTTTTTGTAAACAGCAGTTTCACTCTGTCATCTAACGATTAGATTATGGCCAAAATAACTAACATTTTTGTTGGTCACTACTAGATATGGTAAGTGGGTGCAAAAAAAAACTTTGTGTCAACAATACAAAGTTAGTCCAAAACAAAAAGAAAATGATCACTACACAGGAGCTGGCTCACCACAAATGACAAACGAGGACCAGACTAAATACTTAAGACTACTTACACAACAAAACACACCTGGACTAGACACGGGAGGGAGGAGAAAGCTGATTGGTGGGAACACAACATTAAAGCAGAAAACCATACAGCATAAACCACAACATACAGCAAATAACAGAATGTGACATTTAGGTTCCCTTGTTATGGATCAGGTGGCCTCACTTACTGGCTAAAGTAAGGACTCATAAAACATTTAAAGAAAGCTGCACTTTTGGGGGGAATTTTTCCCATCATCCACAATCCGTAAGTGAGACATGAACCCATGTCTTTCTCTTCCTGTGCATTCTAAAGATATAAAACTGATAAAAAAGAGGCATCTCTATGCCTTCTAGAAAGCCCGCTACTAAAACACCATCAAAATCGTCCAAAAACATTTGATTTCTGGAACTATGTACCAACAGCCAAGTAATAATAACAATAATAATAACATGTAATATTTGCAGTATTTTCATTTTAAGCATTCCCGGAACTTCCTTCCTGGAATCATTGATTTCACATTGCAACGTAGCAATGAACGCTACACCTAGTATTACCTTTCAGTAGTGGCATGACGCATTGTGATTGAGTGGGTGGTGAAGCTAGTCGGCTAGTAGCTAGTCGGTGTGGTGTGACGAGATGTCACTACTGGTCTGTTTTGTGTAACAATGTTAATAACAATAATAATAACAATGTTGCTGTAGCTTGGCTAGTATGCAGATGACATTATGTAAATGAAGCGGAATAGGCAGAATAGTTGCATCGCTTTTTTTTATCTGTTTTTATATCTTTAGAACACACAGAAAAGAAAGACGTGTGTTCAAGTCTCACATGAGAATTGTGGATAATGGGCAATTTTTTTCAAAGTGTAGTTTTCCTTTGACACCAACATTTCTGAGTACTGTAGACCAGGGGTCTCAAACTCAATTTACTTGGGGGCCACCGGAGCTAGGTTCTGGGTGAAGCCGGGCCTCATCAGGTTTTCAAAAAAAAACGCATTTATTAAAAACTGGAAAAAAAATCAATAAAAAAACTATCTTCAATGCTTTTGCTTCTGCTATACCCTACACTTTTTCAGTACTTTGGTTCCGGTTTTCCACACCAAAATATCTGATAAAACATTCCACTGTTCTCAAATATCTTTATTTTTATTTTTCTATAAACAAAATAAGATAAAAAAAATAAATAAACAAAAAAGACAATAAATCAATCAGTAATAAATAAGTAAAATAATAATAAAACAGCAAATAAGAAAAACATAAGAAACCACATACAGTTGGTAGAGAAATTATTTTTTCAGATTCAAATGTACAGTATTAACAGTTATTTAACCTTTAACATGAACATTAATGAAACTTAATCATTTTACCCAATTAGCAAGTTAGCATCGTACTCAGTTCCATCTGGGAGCAGCGTCGTAACTTTAACAACATGTTTGATGAGATGCTTTATCTTGACGTGTATTTTCCGTTTGATTCCAAATCATTTCCTGCATTTATTTGTACCCAGCGTCATAATCCTTTAGCTTCATTGCTAATCCAAAGCAAAACAGGGCGGGGTAACAGGGTAGGGGTAACAGTATGGGCGGGGCAAAATCATGTGAATTGTGTCGGGTGTGCACACAGCTTTAAGCTGTCATTTCAACATTAAACTTTGGTATCAAGGTGGGGGCCTCAAACTAGCGTCTCGTCGGCCGCATTTGGCCCGCGGGCCGCAGGTTTGAGACAACTGTAGCGTGTATTTTGGCATTATTGCTTTTTTAAATGGCAGGTATTTAGTTTTTTATTACTGAGCTCACATCAGTAGTACAGCTTCTGCAATCAGCGGTAACACTTGTCATAACATGTGCTGCACAGAGGATGACCTAAGATCAAAGAGATTGTACCATTTTGGATTCAGGTGCGGTGGAAACAGTTCAACTTTGGCTCAAAAGGAGAACATAAAGTCCAAAAAACAGTGCACTGTATTTTTGTTTGTCTGTCAGAACGTTAAGAAGCACGGACGGACAGTCTAAAGCAGGGGTCTCAAACTCAATTTACCTGGGGGCCACTGGAGCTAGGGTCTGGGCAAGGCTGGGCCGCATCAGGTTTTCAAAAAAAAAAACACATTTATTAAAAACAGAAAAATATACAAACTTTTTCAGTGCTTTGGTTACGATTTTCTACAAGAAAAGCTCTGATAAAACATTCCACTGTTTTCAAATATCTTAATTTTTATTTTTCTGCACAAAAAAAGATGAAAGATAAATAAAAAAATAAATAAATAAACAAATCAAGAATAAAGAAAATCAATCAATCAGTAATAAATAAATATAATAATAATAATAAAACGGCAAATAATAAAAACTTAAGAAACCACATATAGTTGGTGGGTAGACAAATTATTTTTTTCAGATTAAAATGAACAAAGCATTATTAGAGCCCTGTAGACATGACAAAACACGACTATAGTCACATTTATACTCTTTTTATTTACAACATATTGCGCACCTGCAGGGTCTTGAGACACATGCTAACTCGCAAACTAGAGAGCTAGCGACCTAAACGGTAGCCTTCAAGTTATTTCCTTTAAACTTAAATAGCCAAAAACTTACCACTTCCACACGGATAGGGAGGATAACTATTAACAGTTATTTAACCTTTAACATGAACATTAATCAAACGTAATAATTTTTTCTGGGTACATGATACCATACAGCATCCATATCAAACTTGCGCGGGCCGCACTAACATTAAACTTTCATATCAAGGCGGGGGCCTCAAACTAGTGTCCTGCGGGCCACATTTGGCCCGCGAGCCACGTGTTTGAGACCCCTGGTCTAAAGTCTAAAGTCTTTTGTCCCAATTTTTTGCTTCCTCTCCACAACCAGACATTTTTTTCTATAATGCTGCTATTTAACCAACTAATTGTGATTAATCAATAAAACCCAGTGTGTATAACCTGTCTTACTGTACTTTCCAGGAAAGCCTCAGAGGATGAACGGTAAAGTTCACGGTCAGGTGTATGTGGGCAATTCCCCCACGCCAGAGAGGTTCAACGGCAACGATCTGCACTCGTACGTGGTGGTGAACGATGGACGCTCCTATGTGGCCATCAGTGACATCCCTCATAGCCTCGGCCCCTCCCTGCTGCCACTGTCAGCCATGGGCGGTGTGATTGGATGGGCCTTTGCTCTGGAGCAGCCCGGCTTCAAGAACGGCTTCAGCATCATTGGTGAGACAAGAGATTCATGACTGTGCTTGTCACGCCGCTTCCATTGAAATCCCCTAAAATGACGTCAGTCGAGCCTCAAGGGGGAGTCAGCTAAAGTTTAACCCCCGTGTCTCGCAGGGGGAGTGTTCACACGGCAGGCTGAGGTCACCTTTCTGCCTGGGAACGAAAAGCTGACTATCAGGCAGGAGTTTAAAGGCATCGATGAACACGACCACCTTGCGGTGAGCACTACCCTGGAGGGCAGAGTCCCTGAGGTGCCTCGTGACTCCACCGTGCAGGTTGAACCATACTCTGAGATCTACCAGTACAGCAACAACTGTAAGACGATACCCAATTGTAATGTCAATGCTCATTTGCACCACATCTATACATTAGAGTCTGGGAGGAAAAAAAACTTAAAGGGAGGTACAACGGCTTGATAAAAATTAAGAAAAACATATCGGTAGAAAATGAATGAATGAATGAATGAATGAATATTTGTCCAAACTGGCAACACGGTGGTCTAGTGGTTAGCGCACAGACCTCATAGCTAGGAGACCAGGGTTCAATTCCACCCTCGGCCATCTCTGTGTGGAGTTTGCATGTTCTCCCCGTGCATGCGTGGGTTTTCTCCGGGTACTCCGGTTTCCTCCCACATTCCAAAAACATGCTAGGTTAATTGGTGACTCCAAATTGTCCATAGGTATGAATGTGAGTGTGAATGGTTGTTTGTCTATATGTGCCCTGTGATTGGCTGGCGACCAGTCCAGGGTGTACCCCGCCTCTCGCCTGAAGACAGCTGGGATAGGCTCCAGCACCCCTGCGACCCTCGTGAGGAAAAAGCGGTAGAAAATGAATGAATGAATGAATGAATGTTTTGTTTTTAGGCTGCACGGCTGTCGAGTGGTTAGCGCGCAGACCTCACAGTTTGGAGACCAGGGTTCAATTCCACCCTCGGCCAACTGTGTGTGGAGTTTGCATGTTCTCCCCGTGCATGCGTGGGTTTTCTCCGGGTACTCCGGTTTCCTCCCACATTCCAAAAACATGCTAGGTTAATTGGCGACTCCAAATTGTCCATAGGTATGAATGTGAGTGTGAATGGTTGTTTGTCTATATGTGCCCTGTGATTGGCTGGCTGGCGACCAGTCCAGGGTGTACCCCGCCTCTCTTCCAAAGACAGCTGGGATAGGCTCCAGCACCCCCGCGACCCTCGAAAATGAATGAATGAATATTTGTCCAAACTGTTCAGCTAAATTTAGTGATTTTAAAAGCAAAATAAGTTGATTTTAGGTCCCACTATGAGAGAGTGAAGAAAATAAGCAAACAAATTATGTTCCAGAGTTTTCCAGGAAGCAGGAAAGGCCCCAGCTGTATTACTATTTACTCCGAGAGGAAGCTCACTCTGCCACACTTTAAAAAACCCTGCATTTGAACATATCAGAAAAATGCTCATTTCCTTTCAGTGATCACCTCATCCTCTACTCGGAACTATGCGGTGAACTTGCCCGATGGCTCCACTGAGACGAGGACGTATCAGTGGCGTCAGACCATCTCCTTCCAAGGTTGCCAGCATGACGAGTCTCTGAGAGATATGCGACCCACGCAGATGCTCAGCGTGGACCAGGTCTTTGTCATGTACGACCCCAATAATGAACTCATCCGCTTCGCCATGAGCAACAAGATAGGAGACATCAACGGTGAGGTTATGAATACGATTGTTCTCTTCCTGTTTTCGGCCAAAGCTCATTTCCTTCCTAATCACAACCTATAACATCCTGGCTGCGTTCACCATGAAATCACTGTTGTTCTAAAATTATACTTCCTATCTCAGGAGGACAGCCTGAGGAGAACCCGTGTTTCACTGGAAGACACGGCTGTGATACTAATGCTGTTTGTCGACCCGGAGACGGGACGCAGTTCACCTGCCAGTGTGCTGCTGGCTTTAATGGTGATGGACGCACATGTTATGGTATGGGCGACAATCCTCCATTTGCATTAGCATGAATAGCAACTTATGATTATTTTTATTTTTTATGTTTTTTATTTCGGGCGACACGGCGGTCGAGTGGTTAGCACGCAGACCTTACAGCTAGGAGACCAGGGTTCAATTCCAACCTCCCGTGCATGCGTGGGTTTTTCCCGGCTACTCCGGTTTCCTCCCACATTCCAAAAACATGCTAGGTTAATTGGTAACTCCAAATTGTCCATAGGTATGAATGTGAGTGTGAATGGTTGTTTGTCTATATGTGCCCTGTGATTGGCTGGCGACCAGTCCAGGGTGTACCCCGCCTCTCGCCCAAAGACAGCTGGGATAGGCTCCAGCACCCCCGCAACCCCCGTGAGGAAAAAGCGGTAGAAAATGAATGAATGTTTTTTATTTTGGGCGACACGGCGGTCTAGTGGTTAGCGCACAGACCTCACAGCTAGGAGACCAGGGTTCAATTCCACCCTCGGCCATCTCTGTGTGGAGTTTGCATGTTCTCCCCGTGCATGCGTGGGTTTTCTCCGGGTACTCCGGTTTCCTCCCACATTCCAAAAACATGCTAGGTTAATTGGCGACTCCAAATTGTCCATAGGTATGAATGTGAGTGTGAATGGTTGTTTGTCTATATGTGCCCTGCGATTGGCTGGCGACCAGTCCGCGGTGTACCCCGCCTCTCGCCCCAAGATAGCTGGGATAGGCTCCAGCACCCCCCGTGACCCTCGTGAGGAAAAAGCGGAAGAAAATGAATGTTTTTTATTTTAATTTGACAACATTTCAAATTGCCACAAATACCACAATTCAGTATATCCTTGTAGACCAGATTCTAATAATGCCCTTTCCGACCAGTGCTGCACAGACAGGAAGTGCTCCAAGGCACATACAGTACAAAGAGGAAGGATATATTTCAGACAGATGCTATCTCCAAACATGTGTAATTAGGAGGCCTACTTAATCTCGCCTCTCTGATCTCTAGTCATCTGATATTGAAAGATGATAATGAACATATCCTGGCTTCAGAGCTTAGATCTAATGTGTACACTTTTAACTCGCGCTGTCAAGTGATTCAAAGTTTTAATCAGATTAATCACAGTGTTTACATGAATTAATCACAATTAATCACCATTACCAACTGTGTCTGAAATATGCCAAGTTTTTACTGTATTTAATGAACGGAAAGACAATATGTATTTGTATGTATTAAGAGCAACAAATTAACTGAATATGTCAATTAAAGGGCTGCACGGCGGTCCAGTGGTTAGCATTAGAGTTTAATTCCACCCTCGGCCATCTCTGGGGGTGCTCCAGCACCCCCGCGACCCTGGTGAGGATAAGCGGTAGAAAATGAATGTCAATCAAGCTAAAAGATACCACACGTCTAAAAATAGTAGCAGAATATTTGAATCACACTTTATACCATGTTATTATGAGGAAATGAGGGATTGGGGCGGCACGGTGGTCGAGTAGTTAGCACACAGACCTCACAGCTAGGAGACCAGGGTTCAATTCCACCCTCGGCCATTTCTGTGTGGAGTTTGCATGTTCTCCCTGTGCATGTGTGGGTTCTCCATAGGTATGAATGTGAGTGTGAATGGTTGTTTGTCTATGGTGAGTGTGAATGGTTGTTTGTCTACATGTGCCCTGTGATTGGCTGGCAACCAGTCCAGGGTGTACCCCGCCTCTCGCCCAAAGACAGACCTCACCCCCGCGACCTGGTGAGGAAAAAGCGGTAGAAAATGAATGAATGAATGAGGGATTCCGTTGAAAGAATAACATAATTTAAATGTGTGTGTCAGTTGGAGGTATACGTATATGCTGTTTATGTGTTGAGGTCAGAATAAAGTTATAAACGAGCGTCATACTCTGTGTGACTGTGTGGGGACACTCCACTGTGCTTATGTCTAAAACAAATTCACATCATTTCTGAAATAAATTAGTTACCGCCGTTAACGTATTGCTACATTAACGTAGATCTATTTCTAACGCATGCTTATCGCTTCTTATCTCGATCAGACATTGATGAGTGCAGAGAGAATCCTCAGATCTGTGGCTCACACGCTATCTGCAACAACCAGCCTGGCATCTTCCGCTGTGAATGCGAAGACGGATACCAGTTTGGCAATGATGGGCAGACGTGTGTTGGTAAGAAGTAGACACACACAAGCTGTATTATTTAAGTTATAGAAAGGCTTTTCGGGCAACTTTGACCATGGGAAAATAGGGGTCCCGGGATGAAATCAGTTGAGAACCCCTGGTTCAGAACATGTGACAACCGTTTTGAGAAGGCTGTCTGGACATTTTTGTACTCAGTTGCATTTTTTCCCGGTCTCCTTCTCTGTCAGAGGTTAGCCGACCCGTGGACGCGTGTGAAGAGGGCACCCATACCTGTGACATTCCTGAGCGTGCTCAGTGTAGCTACACGGGAGGCTCTTCCTACATCTGCTCTTGCCTTCCAGGATTCATAGGCGATGGAAGAGTCTGCCAAGGTAAAGCCCAGAGACACAAATCCATTACACAGAACTTGAATTGTTGCACCATCTGCTCATGAGTGGGGGCGAAGTGAGCTTGGTTACATAATATATTTGTTGGAACTGAAGTGAAACATAGAAAACAGATGGACATTGCGAAGTATAGTTTTTTTTGGCTGCTTCCCACCGAGGCTCATTCATAGTTTTCTTTCTTTCCGAGTATTTGCTTGATTCTCTGCATTCTGACCCAAATTATTTCTTGTATTCTTTATCCCTTGAAGACTTAGACGAGTGCCAGCCCGGCAGATGCCACCAGGACGCCGTGTGCTACAACACCCAGGGGTCCTTCACCTGCCAGTGTCGGCCGGGTTACTACGGCGACGGCTTTTACTGCTCTCCAGGTAAGTCTAAACTTATGTGGCTAATTTTTTGACTCGCAAACCCAATGGATGAGTTCAACAACAAATGGGATTTTACAGTCCTCGGTGGACTGACAGGAAACATGTGTTCTGTTATGTGTGCTAACATCCAGCTGCTCTGTTTTGGATGCCTGCCACTGAAGCGTAGCCAGTGGTAATAGTTTACTTAGACCCGCACACAAACTTTAAAATACAAATATACAAAATGGACCATTTATATTCCCACCATTGTTTATTCCACCCATCTGTGTGAGGGGGATTTAGTATCTGCCAGATAAATCAGTGCCAGCTGGCATCTGTTTTTAGTTGCCTCTGAATATGTCTTATGGGATGTAAAAAAGGATGTAAAGACATGTGAGAGTCAACTATGCTGATGCTTTTTTTTCAGAGAGGACAAAAACACAATGCGAGAACCACAGAGACAGTCTTCTGGGTGCGACTGAGTTTGGCCCAAGGGGTCCACGGCCACCTGTGGGCCAGTACATCCCCACCTGTGATGAGGATGGCAACTATGAACCCATGCAGTGCCACGGCAGCACAGGACACTGCTGGTGTGTGGACCGAAACGGTCAGGAGATCCCAGGGACTCGCTCTGGGCCCGGCAGTAGACCCATGTGTAAGTTCGTTACATGTGAAACCCGTTATATACGAACTTAACATGTCATTATTTTCATGTAGTAATCATGAATAATAATACATTTAGCACATAGTTACAGAAAGATGTTTCTGGGTTCGAATCTTAGCTCGGATCTGCTAGATGTGAATATGAATGTTTTTTTTATGGTAGATGTCTATATGAGCCTTGTGATTGAATGGTGACCACCAAAGTCAGATGACATGACTAAAGATGGGTGTCATTAATGAAAATTAATGTTGAATTTATAGAAAATATAGCCTGGGAACTATTTACTATACAGTTACGTAGATGAATAATAGGTTCCACACCCAACCGACCGTGATAAGTGAATTTCTGCAAAGTAGAAAACAAATAAGGGACTTATTTGTAAATGTAATATTTTTGTACTTTGAGCACAAAAAGCCTGCTTACGATCTTCAAAATACGGTTTTAACATTACTAGAGCCCTCTAGACATGAAATAACACCCCTATAGTCACATTTACATTCGTATTGCCCAATATAACAGACATAATAATAGGA
The DNA here is from genome assembly GCF_030265055.1 of Doryrhamphus excisus. Lineage (NCBI taxonomy): Eukaryota > Metazoa > Chordata > Actinopteri > Syngnathiformes > Syngnathidae > Doryrhamphus > Doryrhamphus excisus. Next base: position 6,843,165 of record NC_080485.1, read on the forward strand.
AATAAGATATAATATAGCATTGGGACATGTTAGCACTGGCAGAGTTTGTCTTTCACTTCCGGTTTCTGTACGGTTCTTCTTGTGATGGCTATTGTCTCATCAATGTGACCTAGTGACCAGTGTATTTTAGTTCATTCATTCATTCATTTTCTACCGCTTATCCTCACGAGGGTCGCGGGGGTGCTGGAGCCTATCCCAGCTGCCTTCGTGTGAGAGGCGGTGTACACCCTGGACTGGTGGCCAGCCAATCACAGGGCACATATAGACAAACAACCATTCACACTCACATTCATACCTATGGACAATTTGGAGTCGCCAATTAACCTAGCATGTTCTTGGAATGTGGGAGGAAACCGGAGTACCCGGAGAAAACCCACGCATGCACGGGGAGAACATGCAAACTCCACACAGAGATGGCCGAGGGTGGAATTGAACCCTTGTTTCCTAGCTGTGAGGTCTGCGCGCTAACCACTAGACCACCGTGCAGCCCGTATTTTAGTTCATTTAGCTATTTCTATGCTTAAATTTAGGCCGATAATCTGTTAGTTTAAAAACAGTGTGATGGAGAGAAACAGCGACATTCAAAGTACGATGTGGTGAGAATGATAAACAAAGTGGACTTAGAATGGAACCCTGAGGGAAAACCATAATGAGGTTTGTGTGCTGTCTGATTTAAACCAGTTGTGTGGGGTGTTTGTGGTGCTAAGAGATGCTGTCTGTCTGTCGAGAAGAATGCTGTGGGAAATGGTGGGAAAGCCAAAACCCATTGGTTTCTGCTCAAGACCCGAACAAGTAATGCGGTTCCTCCTCAGGCACATAAAGAATCATCTATCCTTTTAATGCGCATACACTAATGATTCATTCATTCATTCATTTTCTACCGCTTTTCCTCACAAGGGTCGCGGGGGTCCTGTAGCCTATCCCAGCTGTCTTTGGGCGAGACTGGACACCCTGGACTGGTCACCAGCCAATCACAGATCACATATAGACAAACAACCATTCACACTCACATTCATACCTATGGACAATTTGGAGTCGGCTATTAACCTAGCATGTTTTTGGAATGTGGGAGGAAACCGGAGTACCCGGAGAAAACCCACACATGCACGGGGAGAACATGCAAACTCCACACAGAGATGGCCGAGGGTGGAATTGAACCCTGGTCTCCTAGCTGTGAGGTCTACGCGCTAACCACTAGACCGCCGTGCAGCCTAAAAACAAAACATTCATTCATTTTCTACCGCTTTTTCCTCACGAGGGTCGCGGGCGGGGGTGCTGGAGCCTATCCCAGCTGTCTTTGGGCGAGAGGCGGGGTACACCCTGGACTGGTCGCCAGCCAATCACAGGGCACATATAGACAAACAACCATTCACACTCACATTCATACCTATGGACATTTTGGAGTCACCAATTAACCTAGCATGTTTTTGGAATGTGGGAGGAAACCGGAGTACCCGGAGAAAACCCACGCATGCACGGGGAGAACATGCAAAGATGGCCGAGGGTGGATCCACTAATGATAAACAACAAATTACAAGAGGCCCTTTGCCAAAGTAAAAAAAACTGCAGCATTTTACCTTTTTTTAAAACTATTTTTGGGTCTCCATTCTAAATTGAAGAAATCCTAATCTAGAAGAACGAGAACATTCTTTACTCCGTGTCCATCTTTTGTCCTCTATTAGGCATTGACCATGGTGGAGTGAAACCACCTGTCGGACCCACCCCTCGACCTGACGTCCACCCTCTGCCTCCTGGAACACACCTGTTGTACGCTCAGAGTGGCCGAATCGAGCATGTCCCGCTGGAAGGTTACGATATGAAGAAAGACGATGCCAAGACCGTCCTTCATCTACCTGTGAGTTCTTACTATTTAACACCTGTAAAGTCCTGCACGGTGCTTTATATTGTTTTGCCGTTTTATGACCGCCGAGGTCTCAACATGCAGTAAAAGTTGATCTGAACAGCTGCCAACAGGCGTGAAGCGATTCATGTGGGAGACCAAGTTATGCACATTTGTTTATTATTTTAAAGGTGTCATGTGAGGTGTGTTATATAGCGCTTGCAAAAGTGTTTCCTTATAAAACGCTGCTTCAATCCCATTCTCAGCCGGCGCTCTATTGGATTCACATGGTGACATTGTCGCTCATTTAAAAACACCAACTGAGATCTGCATTACTTGTTAGGCTCTTTTCCAAAGCAGCTGGTCTTGGAGTCTGGCTCCTTCTCAGTGTGCGGCACTGTTTGTTTCCATTTATGTGGAGATGTTAATGTCTAAAAACACATCTGCTTCATGTTTGTATCTGCAATCATTCGGGTGTTTGAAGTGAGCGCAGTTCAAAGCTTGTTGTTTGGCGCCTGCTCCGCAGGAGAAAGTGGTCATTGGAGTGGCCTACGACTGCGTGGACAAGATGATCTACTGGACCGAGATCACATCTCCATCAATCAGCAAGGCCAGCATGCAGGGTGGAGATCCTGTGGTGGTTATTAGATCAGGTAGCACCCCCCCTTGCTTTCATTTCGCACTTATGTCGTTTTTTTTAATAGCTTGAAGCTAACAATACAGACTTTTTTTTGTCAAAGATTTGCACAGCCCAGAGGGGATCGCAATTGACCATCTGGGACGAACCATGTTCTGGACGGATTCCGTGAAGGATCACATCGAGGTGGCCTCGCTTGATGGTTCTCAGCGACGTGTCATCATAAACTCAGATCTTGTCAACCCTCGTGCTATTATCACTGATCCCCCTAATGGGTACGTAATGCTTCATTGTCTTCTTTAAGAAATACAGTAAACCTCGGATATATCGGATTCAATTGTTTCCCACTGGTCCGATATAAGCGAAATCCGTATGCGTATACTGGAAAATGTCCGTTTTACGCATATATCGGATTTATATCCAGTATATGCGTAAATCGGATTTTATCCGTTATAAAAAGGCACTTCCTGGGATAGGCTCCAGCATACCTGCGACCCTAGTGAGGATAATCAGCAAAGAAAATGGATGGATGGACTAAAAATGGCAGCACTTTAACTATTACCCTACGTCTGTATCAAATAACACCTTAAAAAAGCACAGTCAAAGGTGATCATTTTAACTACAGCAGGGGTCTCAAACTCAATTTACTTGGGGGCCACTGGAACTCGGGTCTGGGTGAGACTGGGCCGCATCAGGTTTTCCAAAAAAACGCATTTATTAAAAACAAAAAAAATTTAAAAACTTCGCTTTGGTTCCAATTTTCTACAAGAAAAGCTCTGATAAAACATTCCACTGTTCTCAAATATCTTACTTTTTTTTTCTACACAAAATAAGATGAAAAATAAATAAACAAATCAAGAATAAAGAAAATAAATCAATCAGTAATAAATAAATAAATAAATATAATAATAATAATAAAACAGCAAATAATAAAAACTTAAGAAACCACATATAGTTGGTGGGTAGACAAATTATTTTTTTCAGATTAAAATGAACAAAGCATTATTAGAGCCCTGTAGACATGACAAAACACGACTATAGTCACATTTATACTCTTTTTATTTACAACATATTGCGCAACTGCAGGGTCTTGAGACACATGCTAACTCGCAAACTAGAGAGCTAGCGACCTAAACGGTAGCCTTCAAGTTATTTCCTTTAAACTTAAATAGCCAAAAACTTACCACTTCCACACGGATAGGGAGGATAACTATTAACAGTTATTTAACCTTTAACATGAACATTAATCAAACGTAATAATTTTTTCTGGGTACATGATACCATACAGCATCCATATCAAACTTGTGCGGGCCGCACTAACATTAAACTTTCATATCAAGGCGGGGGCCTCAAACTGGAGTGTGCATTAAGGTTCTATTGGTCAAGATACTCGACGATACGCATATGATTGATCATCACATGTCATTGTCACAGTAATCTCTACTGGGCCGACTGGAACCGAGAGGCTCCCAAGATTGAGACCTCCTACATGGACGGATCCAACAGGCGTGTGCTGATTAAGGATGATCTTGGTCTGCCTAACGGCTTGACCTTTGACTATCAAAGCTCTCTGCTTTGTTGGGCAGATGCTGGTAGGTCGGAGGGCGCCATGGCTCATCCATGAAGTTATGTTTGGAGATCAACGCTGACTTATTCTCTCTCTCTGGTGTAGGCACACATAAAATGGAGTGTATCCATCCTGGCCGAGGAGATCGCAGACAGATCATGGAGGGCATTCGGTATCCGTTTGGGGTCACGTCTTTTGGGAAGAACGTCTACTACACTGACTGGCGAAGGTTTGAATCAGCTATTTGATCTAGTTAGTTTGCATATGTGACCTAAAAATGATGCTTTACTTCTTTCATCAAGTTGAAACAAAAACTAAAAATGAGTAGTTACAAAAAGACGCACGTAAACTTAGTTTTATGTTTATGCTAAAAGAACTACAGTTCACATATTATGTTTAGACTGTGGTACCGGGACGTAGGGAATTTCTGAAATAGATGCTACTGTCACATGTTTTGATAGAAGTCTTATGTGGCGATCATGTTTTGATGCGGAAAATCTTAAGTAACTTTGATCAAATGTAGAATTACTACTGTAATTATTCCAATGAAAAAACAGCCATGTGTTGTCAACGAGTGATACTGGGAACAGTTTGCATTGCAAGGTTTATAGTGTGCGTGAAGCACTTAATGTGCGGTTCCAATCCTCCCTCATGCCACTTCCCCGCTAATAGCACGGATCTACTGTACAGAAGTAGAGAGAGGGGATTGTAATGGTAATGGTAATGGTTTTATTTCATTTGAACATGCATCAGATTACAATTGAGTGCATCCCATAATCAGTTCACAGTTCCACATGTCCAAAAGGAGTAGGAAGAAGCAAAGCTTATTAAATCCTACCCCTCCATCTGGTAATTTTACAATCAGTAACTGTTACATTTGTTCACTTCCTGCTTTCCTAATATAGTTTAAGGTTTTTTTTTGTTTTTTAGTTTTTTTTTAATAATGTACCACGTACCGAAGTACAAGGTGATATGAGCATCCAATGACATAATGGGTACCATAGTAAGTGTCAATATAGTGATATGTATAGCACATCATGACTGGTTCAAGACTCTTCATCCTTGTATTTAGCAAACATCAACTGCTTGTATTGTTTCTTGAATTGGCTCATCGTTGTGCATTGTTTGAGGTCCTTACTCAATCCATTCCATAGTTTGATTCCACATACTGAAATGCTATGGCTAGCATAACGTAGTCCTAGCATAGAAGTGTTTCAAATGTAGTTCTTCCCTGAGATCATATTTCTCCTCTCTTGTAGAGAAGTATTGGATGACGTTTTTAGCTAATTGGTTATTTTTAGCCTTATGCATTGTTGAAGGTTGTCGGTTTCATGCATCATGCTTTTTAACATTTTCTATCATACAAGTGTAAAAAGAAGTTAATAACTATACAGTACATTTTTGAAATCATAACTTTAAAAAATTTGCTACGTTGCAGTTGGAACACTGATCCCTAGCTGTGTCACATTTTTGGAAAATGAATGAATGGTTGACTATGAACTGTTATTATTGGAGAGGCTAACTACTAGTTAGGTCGGTAGCTTGCTCTGCGCCCGAGCAGTGATCCCGAGCTGTTCAATGTGTTGTAAATAAATACTAATTGTACTGTGAAGGTGACTACAGGGGTTATGTCATGTCTACAGAGCTCTAATAATTGTACAAATAATCAGCTTATTTAAGTGGAAATTCACTTATCACGGTCACGTCTGGAACCAATTAAGGGCCCTAAATGAGGGGTGACTGTAGTCCCTTTTTCTCTCTGGTAGCGTCTGTGATGTGGTGGCATGTTTTGAGTAAAGGTACTTAAAGATCACAATCAGAATCAGAAAAGGGTTTATTGCCAGATACTATGAATTTGTTTTGGTGAAGTAGGTGCAGACACATCTATTTAAAAATAATGAAAAATACAAAATATACAGAATAAACAGTATAAATATATGTACACAGTCTGGTTTTTTTTGTTATTCCGGAAGTGCACTCTAATTGTTTTTCCTAAGAGTCCAAACTGGGCGTTAATGTAACACATATAAATAGTTAATAGATAGTATTTATGAAATACTGACTTTCTAGTCGAGCGGTTTCACTGTGCAAGGGGAGCAATTTGATGAGTAAGGTATCTTGCTCAAGGGCAGCTTTTTTTTAATGTAAATGATATGGATGCAGGGACAGGGGTCTGCTGTTTATTCCCCTCCTTGCTGGATGGGGCAATCGAATTTTGGGCCCCTGGATCTCAGCTTACTAAGTCGCTTTTACTCATGTGGCTCATTTTCCACATTGGCTCGTGGTAGATTGGAGGGGGGTTGGGGCTGTCTGTCTGTTTGTGTGTTGTGTGTGTGTGTTGTGTGTGTGTGTGTGTGTGTGTGTATGTGGGGTCAGAAGGCATCCTAAAAAGTGGCAGCTGCTTGCAATTTCTCCACTCCAGTGGGGGAAGGTACAGACACTTGGACATCAAATAACTCTACCAGTTACATCTGCCCACACTTACTCACTCTTGACAGTCTTTATGGAAAACACGCAGACTTGGGTACTTTGTGAGTCTGGGATGGCTCACCTCTCGTATTGTTTACAACAGGGACGCTGTGGTTGCAGTGGACCGCTATACCGGCAAGGAGTCTGATGAGTTCCAGCCTCAGAAACGTTCCAAGTTATACGGGATCACCACAGCCTATGTGCAGTGTCCTTCAGGTAAATGTGACAACATGAAATTGTGTTGATATTGTCGTCCTAAAAATGTTGCTGCCCTGCTCAAGAGCCATTCTTAGAAAGGACTTGACCCTTGTACATTTATGGGCTATCCTTAATCCCGGTTTTATGAGCACTGTGCCCTCTTTGAAGCATTCCAGGTGTGTTTTACCACCATAAAAAGTGTAGGTTGACCTGGAAAGAAAAAAAAAACAAAAACAAGATAAATTGTGCATCCATTAGAGCAGGGGTCTCAAACTCAATTTACTTGGGGGCCACAAAAAAAAATGCATTTATTAAAAACAAAAAAAATTTAAAAACTTCGCTTTGGTTCCAATTTTCTACAAGAAAAGCTCTGATAAAACATTCCACTGTTCTCAAATATCTTATTTTTTATTTTTCTACACAAAATAAGATGAAAAATAAATAAACAAATCAAGAATAAAGAAATCAATCAATCAGGAATAAATAAATAAATATAATAATAATAAAACGGCAAATAATAAAAACTTAAGAAACCACATATAGTTGGTGGGTAGACAAATTATTTTTTCAGATTAAAATGAACAAAGCATTATTAGAGCCCTGTAGACATGACAAAACACGACTATAGTCACATTTATACTCTTTTTATTTACAACATATTGCGCAACTGCAGGGTCTGCAGGGAGACACATGCTAACTCGCAAACTAGAGAGCTAGCGACCTAAACGGTAGCCTTCAAGTTATTTCCTTTAAATTTAAATAGCCAAAAACTTACCACTTCCACACGGATAGGGAGGATAACTATTAACAGTTATTTAACCTTTAACATGAACATTAATCAAACGTAATAATTTTTTCTGGGTACATGATACCATACAGCATCCATATCAAACTTGCGCGGGCCGCACTAACATTAAACTTTCATATCAAGGTGGGGGCCTCAAACTAGTGTCCTGCGGGCCACATTTGGCCAGCGGGCCGCGTGTTTGAGACCCCTGCCATACAGCATCCATATCAAACTTGCGTGGGGCGCACTAACATTAAACTTTTATATCAAGGCGGGGGCCTCAAACTTGTGTCCTGCGGGCCACATTTTGCCAGCGGGCCGCGTGTTTGAGACCCCTGCCATACAGCATCCATATCAAACTTGCGCGGGCCGCACTAACATTAAACTTTCATATCAAGGCGGGGGCCTCAAACTAGTGTCCTGCGGGCCACATTTGGCCGGCGGGCCGCATGTTTGAGACCCTTGCATTAGAGAACGAGAAGATGAGTGATGCTAGTGGTCACATAGCAGCACCAGACCTCATCCTCCCTTCTAGATAAGACTGCAATGCATGAATCCAGGGAATGTGGAGACCAGTGGGAGGGCCTTGAACATCTGCTGTTAGCTATGTGTTTACTTTAAGCGAGTATATAGCTGTTGAACAAACCATGAATATCGTTTCCTGTTGCTATTTGTGACTTTATAAGAATATCTTCCGGTGTCTGTGTGCGTCTTCCTCTTACAGGACACAACTACTGTGCGGTGAACAACGGCGGCTGTACACACCTCTGCTTAGCAACACCAAACGGCCGCTCCTGCAAATGCCCCGACAATGCATTTGAAGTAGGCTGTGTAGAGAGAGACAGCGGGTACTAAAACGTGGCAGCAAATGAAGAACCACTCAACGTTACTTAGCTGGAAAATGCCACTGAAAGCCTGAATTTACTGTGCCTTTTCTTGCTCATTTGTTATTCTTATCTGCATTTTTACATTATAAAACAGAATTGTAAATATAAACACTATTATGTTGACATTTTTCCCCGAGTGCAACTGAGGATCAACTCAAGGGACTAGTAATTTAATGGTAAATTATAGCAACACATGACACCATCTCACGTTGGCTGTGGCTTGCTTGGATTATTGTCAGGTCTCGGCACTGAAGTTCCTGTACAAGCCTTAGGGATGAGTTTACATGGTGGGCAACAAATGAATAAACACTTTTTTTTCTAACATGCTCTCTGCTGTGTCTCTTGCTTTAGTGTCATAGTAGTGACCTCTTGTGTTTAGTGCGGTTCATTGCAACTACATCCTCTATATCCATATACTGTTTACAGTTATATGTATAAAATACACGAGTCGGTACCCTTTGGTTATAGGTTGTAAAGAACATTATAGATAATGTAAGGACAGGATTTGGCAATTTTAGGACGAAACTCTTAATATTCACAAAACAAAATTATATTACATTTATATTCTGTTATTTTTATCAGCTCAGATTTCATGAAAAACTTCTAAATTTGTTTTTAATGTATGAATTAATCAATGTCATTTTACACTTAATAAAACACTACATTGCTATGCTTCTTAAGGTACGTTTTATTTAATACAGACATTGCAGTGGATGTAATTTAGACGCGCCTATTGGTGATGTATCAATTTAGCCAAGTACCCGAACGCAACACTGCTACAAGTTTGATTGATTGGGGAATTACTCGTGCGTCATCCAATAAGAAAAAACTGAAGTCAACATATACGTCACTGATGAAAAGAGTGGATAAAATTGCCCTCATTTTTGCCTGAAGGAATGTTGTCAATTGTGTACATTACAATTTTAGGACATACACTTTGAGGTGCGGGCACATTTTACAGTGTTGAAATTATTATTTTACTGTAAACAAATTATTATATTTAATCCAAATTCCCCCCTGGCTGGCACAGTCCTTAATATAACCTTAAAGTGACTCTCGATCTCACTATTTATGTTGAAAGCAGATCTTGGTATCTCTGTCAATTGTAGTGGTCAACAAAATACAACAATACTGTTTAAAAATATCGCCATTAAGATAAATTATATCAATCGTAGATTTAAACGCATCGTACTGAATCGAGGGTATTGATCCTTGCAGTCTTAATACAGGGCCTAATTCTTTGTAGTATGTATGGCTCGACTAGCATTAGCTGGCTCTAATTTATGGGGGGAAATCAGGTATGTATGAAAATATTTCTCCCTTTTGGAATTTGACACAAAACACAGAAAACGGATGTCTAAACACCGTGGTAGTTCAGTGAACGCGAATAATTATGTACCCGCTTTTCAATGCTACACAAACTGTTCTGACAGCTGCCATATTAAACAGTACAATGCCTTCCAACCAGGATACGGCTAAACTCGACAAATGCTGTTGACATGAGTTAATATCAAAGAATATTTTCCGAAGTGATGCATTCAAAGCTGAAGTCCATCATATACTGCTACTCTACTGAATACGTGACTTATTTTATGAATATTATAGTTGGAAATATTGGATTTATTTACTGTCGTGTGATCAAGTTAGTGAGAACAAACCAGACATTGTCTAAACCGGATTTCAACATAAACGCCAATAAGCACTAATTAGTTCGTCTTCAAGGGCTAATTTTAATTGAATACAATTATTCCAGAGGTTTTATTGCGTTATTTATTTTTTCAATAGCTTAACATAAGCTTTGCATGACATGTGGGAGAAAAGCGTATACACCAAACACGAATCACCCGGGGTCCTTTATTTTGAAACATCCTGATCGGAAATGATGAGCCTGTTAACTACTGTTTCTTCATCTCCTGTCACAGCTTAGCTAGCTAGCAATGTAGCTAGTTTAATCGCTTATCCGTGTTATTTTGTCCATGCGGCTGTGCGTCACATATTGCGGACCCAAGACAGGAACAAATACGCCAGTGTCTTATCAATGTTTTTGTCAGCGAAGTCCGAACAACTAAAAGTGTCATGATGTTCCACTGCAGATGCTGAATGAAAAAGTGACGAGCAGCGAAGTGAAGCATGGATCTGCAATGAACGACGCAGGAAAACATTTGGGGATTTGGACGACGCCAGTCAGGGAACTTTGGGAAGATTTATTAGTTTTTTCCTGGCTTCCTGAACACCTTGATTGGCGTTGGCGTGGACGACATGGCCAGTCCACTGCAGAGCGACTTGTGCTATGCGTGGGAAAAGTACATGGACTGTAGGCTTCAAGGAGCAGATCTGCAGGTAGGTGCTGCATAAAACCCAACTCATTTCATATTTTCAGTTTCCTAATTTCCTGGAATGGGACGTTCACATGTCTAACAAGAGCTGATGACAGTATTCGATACACTCCTGAGGAATATTCAGTTGTAAAATATCACCCCCAGTTTATCAATTAGGCAAAGTCATGGACTTAAACCTCAGAATGTGTTCATGCATACTCAATTAAGAAGGTCTTATTGCCTGATTACAGGCTTATTTTGTCTCAGTGGTTTTTTGTGTGTTTTGCCCACAAAATAAGTAATAACATCTTTATTGTGATATCATCCAAATACTTGGATTCAGGGGTCTCAAACTCAATTTACCTGGAGGCCACTGGAGCTAGGGTCTGGGCGAGGCTGGGCCGCATCAGGTTTTCCCAAAAAAAACACATTTATTAAAAACTGGGAAAAAAATCAATTAAAAAAACTATCTTCAATGCTTTTGCTTCTGCTATACCCTACACTTTTTCAGTACTTTGGTTCCGGTTTTCCACACCAAAATATCTGATAAAACATTCTACTGTTCTCAAATATCTTAATTTTTATTTTTCTATACACAAAATGAGATTAAAAAAAAAAAAACAGAAAAATGAATAAACTTTGCTTTGGTTCCGATTTTCTACAAGAAAAGCTCTGATAAAACATTCCACTGTTCTCAAATATCTTCATTTTTATTTTTCTACACAAAATAAGATCAAGAATTAAAAAAAGAACAATCAATCAGTAATAAATAAATATAATAATAATAATAAAAGGGCAAATAATAAAAACTTAAGAAACCACATATAGTTGGTGGGTAGACAAATTATTTTTTTCAGATTAAAATGAACAAAGCATTATTAGAGCCCTGTAGACATGACAAAACACGACTATAGTCACATTTATACTCTTTTTATTTACAACATATTGCGCAACTGCAGGGTCTTGAGACACATGCTAACTCGCAAACTAGAGAGCTAGCGACCTAAACGGTAGCCTCCAAGTTATTTCCTTTAAACTTAAAAAGCCAAAAACTTACCACTTCCACACGGATAGGGAGGATAACTATTAACAGTTATTTAACCTTTAACATGAACATTAATCAAACGTAATAATTTTTTCTGGGTACATGATACCATACAGCATCCATATCAAACTTGCGCGGGCCGCACTAACATTAAACTTTCATATCAAGGCAGGGGCCTTAAACTAGTGTCCTGCGGGCCACATTTGAGACCCCTGCTTAAATTCCTTTCATAGAGATGCAGCTGAGGGTGGGTTCACACTTGTCATTTTGGGTTACACGCAGGCCAGGACCAACAGGACCGAGACCATTTGAGAGGTGAATCTTGCACAGTTGCCACCAAGTATCATTTTTTAAAGACTATTTGAAGAACTGTCACTATATTGTAGAACTTTGCAAGCACAAGCAAACAAACACCAATCCTATTTTTGTATGTTTTGCCGCAAAACTGGACTTTTTAGAATTAAAGGGAATCACACCACTTTAAAGCAATGAGAGGATTGTGTGTGTGCCAGTATTAATTATCATGTATAATCTTGTGGTGGGGGGGGGGGGGGGGGGGGGCAGGGTTAAAGCCCAGATTGAAGTCATGCAGCTCTTGTCATGCTATCACAGTGATCGGATTGAAACAAAATGATTCCCCAGTTAGCTCGGGACACGCCTCCAACGCTCCTCGGTGTCATTTTGATGCCGCACAACGCCAACAGTGAGTTACTGTGCTCGGGTCTAGACAGGTGCCTTCGCTCCTGAGCAAGATTTTTTTTGGCAGAAGAGATTGCTTCTTAAATCTGTCAGGATGCTGCGTCTCCTTCAGCAGACCTCCTGCTGTCAGGCACTCAGCAGCCCCATCACGAGACTGGGATTAGGCATCATATGATGTGATTTAACCATTATTTTATTTAACCATTTATTTTTTTAATTTTATCCAGTTTTCTCATCTCTCTTGTGTGAGCTGCTCTTTGAAGGCAGACCTGCTATAAAAGATAAAAAATAAAAAATAAATAAAATCTAAAGCCCACAGGGTCTCTACTCGCTTTGAACAAACACTACCTTTTGGTTCAGTCGCCATGCACATGTTAGTATGTCATGTTTGCTTGGTTTTTAACAGTTTTAACCCTGTAGCCTAAACGTAAAGCTGTTCACGAACAATTTGCAGTAGAGGCATAGCTTTGGCCTTTTTTGTAAGCCAATAAACTGTATTCAAAATGTGTCTTAAGTGCTTTTAACACTGAAAAATATGACTTTGAATATACCGAAAAGACAGATTTTCTTTTAACCTTCCTCTTGTGTTAGCTTTCTGGTATCATGTCTTATGTTAACGGGTCGGTTTTGACCCATGTATTAAATCAGCTATAAAATACACTAAAAACAATAAGTTACCATCAAATTTGGTTCTCATGTCTTGGTTACCTTCTTAGGCTTCCTCATCCATGAAAATGTTGGTTTTAATACTTTTGGTGTGGGCATGTAGGTCTTTTTTTGTCACTATACCCCTCCATTTCAATTTCCAAAAATGGTAAAATGAACCTCAAAAGAATCATATTAATAAATTGAATTCTTTTGTTACCTGGCTATTACTGAGAGCTATAGAACATATCTCTTAAATCAATTAGTTTTATTTATTTTCTCATTTTAGTATTAATCACTAAAGAAACATCTATGGTGTTCGGGTCAATTTTGACCCATAAATATTCATTCATTTTCTGCGGCTTTTTCCTCACGAGGGTCACGGGGGTGCTGGAGCCTATCCCAGCTGTCTTCGGGCGAGAGGCGGGGTACACCCTGGACTGGTCACCAGCCAATCACAGGGCACCCATAAATATTAATATCAAGAAAAGGTAGAAAAAGTTATTGTTTTCAGTTACAGAGCTTTAGTATAAACTGAAATCAAAAAGGGCGGCGCGGCGGTCGAGTGGTTAGCGCGCAGACCTCACAGCTAGGAGACCAGGGTTCAATTCCATCCTCGGCCATCTCTGTGTGGAGTTTGCATGTTCTCCCCGTGCATGCGTGGGTTTTCTCCAGGTACTCCGGTTTCCTCCCACATTCCAAAAACATGCTAGGTTAATTGGCGACTCCAAATTGTCCATAGGTATGAATGTGAGTGTGAATGGTTGTTTGTCTATATGTGCCCTGTGATTGGTTGGCTACCAGTCCAGGGTGTACCCCGCCTCTCGCCCGAAGACAGCTGGGATAGGCTCCAGCACCCCCGCGACCCTCGTGAGGAAAAAGCGGTAGAAAATGAATGAATGAAATGAAAAAGCAGAACAGGTCCAGATCTTGGTTCACTGTACTTCTTGCCATTCTTTCCATGATCCAAATTGTAAATGTGAAATCAGTCAAATGAGTGAATTCACCTCACACGTTTTTGTTGTTTTTCTGCTGGTATACTGGAAAAGCGGTCAAAATGAGAATCCCCTGAAGCTTACATGATGAGAAGAGGAGCTGGTTGTCATTGTGTTGGCTAATTGTACACTTATGATTTCAGTTTTGGCTCAAAATATTGCTTTACAGTCATATTATTATAACCGGGTCGAAACCGACCCCAACAATACAGTGGTCATAATTTCAACCAGACTATTTTAAAATGCAGTAAAAATTATTTTTTTAGTTTTATTTTGTTGAAATAGAGTTTCCTGACAAAGTAAATAAGCCTTGATGCAATAAACAAATGTTATGTGATTCTTTTCGTGCATTAAAATGTAAAACGGGTCGGTGCCGACCCCAACACAAGAAACATACATTTTGTTTTCTCGAAACATACATTTCTGCAGGGCACATATCGACAAACAACCATATACACTCACATTCATACCTATGGACAATTTAGAGCAAGGATTTTTCCACTTAGGGCCGTACAGGAAAATCGAAGGATGCAGGTGGCCATTTTATGTATTAAAAGATGTAAACACCAATCCTGTATGTGTGTTCATTGGGCTGATACTCTCGTACGAGATCACCGGTGATCGGCCGTAAGTGGGTTAGGCTGAGCAAATGATGTGCTCCTTTTCTGTGCTTTTTGTGCTGCAAAACTGCAGAAGCCCTGTCACAACTTCCTCTGTGCTTGTAAACCAACATGGTATCGATCGTGTGGGAGTTCTCACTGTTTCTGAGGAAAACATGTCACCAAATGCACTGCAAACATTCCCCAATAAGGGAAAAAAAACATTACACTTCAAACCTTGATGTCAAGGGCCCGGGGCTTGTTCTTATTGTCACAGCTAGGGCTGGGCGATATGGACCAAAACGCTGCTATATTTAGGTTGAATATCGATATATGATATATATCCCGATATATTTTTTTTCCACAAACTGACTTTCGACAAAAGTCCAAGCCCAATATGCATGCAAAATGTAAAGTATCTTATATAAAAACAGTGCTGAAGTAAAACTGATACAGTGTAAAACAAAAGTTAAATATAATTAAATCTTAAGTGCAATCATGCTGCACTCACAGTAGTCTCTTTGCAGCCGAATTAGCGCCGCTAACGCTAACATCTCACGTTCTCATGACAACAAACGGTAAACATGGTTGATACGGTCTTTATACAGCAACCTTTATACCGTCTTTTTTGCTGTTCATTCCTCCTCTGGATCTCGTGGTGGCAAAGGGATGCTCAAAGCTAAGAGCTACTCCCAAGTGTCAACAATGGTGCAAATGGCAAGCTCCAAACGTAACAAGATGAAAATCCATACCTGCACACTTTCTTAAGGGGTCGGTCTTGAGAAGCAGGAAGTTATCGGTATTGGTTTGAAAAAATTAGCAAGCTTTACTTTCACATCTTAGCTTTGTGTAATAGGCGACAAAGCAAATTCGTGTAATAAAGTATCTAATAACACAGCTTAATAACTAGGTCATTTTATTTAAAATTTTGGACTTTGGACTCTGATTTAGAGTCTCCAATAAAACGAACTTGAATGTGTTGTTTTGTTCATTTTGACACTCCAGTATTCAAAACCAGGAACCAAACTAGATGTTTGACCACTTCCTCTCTCAGTTTCTCACTGTGGATTTAATTCCCAGCACAGAAAAAAATCTTAAAATGGTCATTTTACTCCCAAATAATCAGATGTCCAAACAGGGAAGTTGCAAAGAATTTGGTAGACCAGAACAAAATTGTGGCTTTTGTGGTCACCTTTCACAATGCTTTCTGCGCAAAATAACAAACCATTATTTTAGCCTGAGAATACCAGGATGCCAGGCTCTCCTGATAGTCTCCCTAAGCTAAAAGCAACATAAAATAGTGTTTTCCGGCGCAAAGGCAAAAGGCCTCAGGCGTCGCTGAATCAAAATGTGAAGGCTGCTTTCCATGTCCACGTCTCACTGAATTTTGATGAGATGAATCGTTTTAGTGGAATTACTCTCTGGCCTGGAGCCAATCTTGAACCCAGGTGATATTACAAGTGAATGGTTGAGTTTTATAGTGGGTGAATGTGATGATGTTTCAAAAGAGTAAAGGAAGTGCTTTGAAGCATGTTTTTTTTTTCCTGTCTTTTCATACTTAAGACGCTAAAGCTTTGTAATCCCTGCTCGCTCTGCCTGAAGTCAGGCTATTAACTGGTGGAATTGTATTGTAGAATTGTATTAAAATGGATGGCAAATATATTAGCGATGCATCTCATATCACACATGACTAACGACGCAGTAGATTTCCATTTCTATGCTCGAGTACCTCGAAAAGGTTATTGTGGGCAAAAGCCGATAACTAGCTATGTGCAGGGCTGCTACTTTGGCTTTGTCAGTTTACTAACCCAGGCTCACATTGAGTGCTGAACAGCGCCAGTGCAGCCTCCGGAAACATTCGGAAACAAGACCGAAATCCCTGTTGTAGGGTGACATTTGCGGCATGTGGTGCAGAGCCGGCTACCAAGGCCGCACAGCACAACGGAACGAATCTGTTTGGGGTCTAGCTTGCTGAGGGTTTCCGCAACCAGAAGCGGAGCTTGCCGAGGGTCTACCAGAGTCAATGGGAGTGACATAATGTGGACTTGATCAGGACCGGAGCTGCACCGTAGTCCATGTGAGCCTGTCGTAAAGCTGACATTAAGGTCTGGTCATTTGTCTATGAAAAGTTACATAGCATTACGTTAGCTGAATATTTGAATTGGCCAGTCTAGTTTGGTTGCTGCTTCAGCGTTGGCTTAAGGTCGATGTCATTTTGCAATGTTGCATTGCGCCGACCGTTCATTCTTCCTACAGAATTTCAGCGCTGTCGAACACTGTCCATGCAGGGCTCGACAATAACGATGTACCGATGGCCCGGGGCAAGTTAAAACAAAATTCGGGCAAGTAAATCCAATCAGTGATATTCCCGTCGGGCAAATGCACTTTGAAATGCCATACTGCCAAGAGTTTTTTTTTTAAGCGGTTCTTGTTGGGTGTTGGTAACTGCGGACTGCGTAATTCCGGTGGTAATTTGCAAAACAATCCTTGCAAATCTTGAAATGGACCAATCAGAATCGTTTATTTAGACCGCGGCCCATAATCCACAGTCCGTGTTTTACCCACACCCGTTCTTGTTCGCGATCAACCAATCAGCGATCGTTTGACTAGGAAAACATCTATCATGGCATCCCTGCCAACATGGTCTAATTCTTCAACAACTTATGAAGGAAAACAGCAAAAAGTGATGAACCAGTGCCTCCTAAACAAGTATTTTATTAGCGGCAGCAAATCAAATGATGGCACAGGTGAGTGAATCACATTGCTGTGACAATTTGAAGTGGTCACAATGAAACACCACCCATTAGATCCAATACCAAGTGCTGATTTTGCACAAGCTACAAAATCTAGCGCTTCCATTTCTCTGTGTATTTTTCTCACCTTTGCTTCACAAATTATTGTTTGACCATTGAGCATTTTTGATCTGGATTAAAAACACTTTACTAGTACACAAATGTGTCTATTCAATAATGTTTCATTGTGGTGCACAACTTCTAAAAGGCAAAGTGCCTAGAAGTCTCTTGACAATCCAGATTTCCATGCAACGTCATGATCTATGTAGGAAAACAACCACAAGAAATGATAATCATTTCATCTTTATTTGAGATTCTCATGTGATGCCACAAAAATGAGATGATATCATTATGGCAGTCTTTTCATTTTACATGAAGCAAGTTCGGGCAAGTAGTTCTCACCTTAAGGATTCCCCATGGGAAAGTCATTTTTGTTTTTAATGTAGAGCCCTGCCATGGTTGAAATTAATTAACACAAAAGTTGCTACTTTGTTGGTATTTGCCAGCTTCTTCTTTGTTGGCGTTGTGCGGCCATTTTTTCCCGGTCAGCGGACTGGTTGTTCATCAAAATAAGGAATCAAAATTTTGAAAGATCCTGGGAGAATTGCAATAAATCTCGGTTCCCATCGATGTAGTATTCCTTGACTGATGAAATCCTAAGTTATTGAGCCTGGTGTAAAATATTGTATGTCACATTCTATTTCAGACATTAAGTTTATTGACTTTTTATTATCATAAAATACTTGAGATGCCCAGCTTAAGACATTTTCAAATGGCTTTTAATCTCCCTGCAAGTAATGTTTTACATTCATTAGTCTTCTGTGCAATTTTTGGAGTGCGGCCATGTAGAGTAGGACAGCATTTCTGATGTTCTCATTATGATTAATTATTATGTCTATGTATCTAAGCATTGCGGCGGTTAATTTGAATGTATTTGTGATAATTATGTGAATTGTTCTTGTGTATCACCCAAGCGGATGTGGAGCTGGACCACAGTGACCTCAATATAGCCTGCATGAATTGCTGATATGGTTTCCTCCATTGTCACAATAAATGAGACATGCACTTGATGATTGCAAATTAACATTATTTTAATGAAGATTATATGGTCTGCTAAGCTTGCTTTGAGAGTGTGTCCCTGTTGACCTGGTAAGAATTCCAAACAGTGTTAAGTCATGTGACAACAGTCTTGTCTGTTATTGGTCAGCAGTGGGTGCAAGAATGCAAACAGGAAGAAGGTTTGGGAGTAGTGAGCGATTCATTGTTTTCATTTATTTCCTTACTAAAGTTTAAGAACATACCTGAAACCTCAAACTCAACTGTCTATGCGTTTCATCCATTCATTTTTTTAATGTCGCTTATCCTAACTGGGGATCGCGGGTATGCTGGAGCCTATCCCAGGTGACTTTGGGCGAGAGGTGGGGTACACCCTGGACTGGTCACGGGGCACATACTGTATAGACAAACCATTCTCACCAATGAACCTAACATGTATGTCTTTGGAATGTGGGAGGAAATCAGAGAAAACATGCAAACTCCACACAGAGATACCAAGCGGAGATTCGAACCCAGGTCCTCCCCATCTCCTGACTGTGCCGCCTACATGCTAACCACTCGGTCCGCCGTGCAGCTTTATGGATAACTCATGAAACAGGGCTCTACATTAAAACCAAAATGACTTGCCCATGGGGAATCCTTAAGGTGAGAACTACTTGCCCGAACTTGCCCCATGTAAAATGAAAAGACTGCTATAATGATATCATCTAATTTTTGTGGCATCACATGAGAATCTCAAATAAAGATGAAATGATTATCATTTCTTGTGGTTGTTTTCCTACATAGATCATGACGTTGCATGGAAATCTGGATTGTCAAGAGACTTCTAGGCACTTTGCCTTTTAGAAGTTGTGCACCACAATGAAACATTATTGAATAGACACATTTGTGTACTAGTAAAGTGATCTAATCGGTGGTGTTTCATTGTGACCACTTCAAATTGTCACAGCAATGTGATTCACTCACCTGTGCCATCATTTGATTTGCTGCCGCTAATAAAATACTTGTTTAGGAGGCACTGGTTCATCACTTTTTGCTGTTTTCCTTCACAAGTTGTTCAAGAATTAGACCATGTTGGCAGGGACGCCATGATAGATGTTTTCCTAGTCAAACCATCGCTGATTGGTTGATCGGGTGTGGGTAAAACGCGGGCCGCGGACTACGGACTACGGACTACGGTCTAAATAAACAATTCTGATTGGTCCATTTCAAGATTTGCAAGGATTGGTTTGCAAATTACCACCAGAATTACGCAGTCCGTGTTTTACCAACACCCAACAAGAACCGCTTTTAAGAAAAAACTCAGTATGGCATTCCAATGCCCGACGGGAATATCACTGATTGGATTTACTTGCCTGAATTTTGTTTTAACTTGCCCCGGGCCATCGGTACATCGTTATTGTCGAGCCCTGTGAAATGTAAAAAACTCACATTTGAGAGGCTGAAATTAGGATAAAGTTTTTAATTGAAAAAGACAAATACAGTGTAGTTATTATGTATGGTTATTAATTAATCATTGACACATATATTAATTGTTATAGCTGTAGAAGATACTCGAGCACACAGCTGTATTCTTTTTGGACAGAACTTTGACCCGTTAACCACCTACTGTATGTTTGTCTGAAGCAGACATTTTCATTTCCTGCACATTGTTTGAACTTAGATAAGGGGCTGTGTGGCCACAAAAATGCTCCATTAAGGTAGCCGTTTGACATTTTACCTCAGTGCTCTCATCTCTGACTCATAGCTTGTGAGGAAATGCAAAACGTTAGGGGCTCCTCATGATGCTCATCACCCAAACATTAAATTAGATCTGACGCGATCGCAAACCGGGGTGGGGGGTGGAGGGGGGGATTACATAATCAACACTCCCACATCCTCTTGTCACGAGGACAGGATCACATCCCTTTCACTGCCTCACTGCACAGTTGTGGAGCGCTTAAGAGGATAGTCTGGAGCAGCCTGAGTGACTCAGCCAACTGACTCCCATGACCTGGCCTCCCGTGATGGTTAGTGTTAAAGACCCAGGTCACAGCAGTGGTGAACTAGTAGTGAAAGATAAAGCACCAGGGTCTTGAGACACATGCTAACTCGCAAACTAGAGAGCTAGCGACCTAATCGGTAGCCTTCAAGTTCATTCATTCATTCATTTTCTACCGCTTTTTCCTCACGAGGGTCGCGGGGGTGCTGGAGCCTATCCCAACTGTCTTTGGGCGAGAGGCGGGGTACACCCTGGACTGGTCGCCAGCCAATCACAGGGCACATATAGACAAACAACCATTCACACTCACCCATGGACAATTTGGTGTCACCAATTAACCTAGCATGTTTTTGGAATGTGGGAGGAAACCGCAGTACCCGGAGAAAACCCACGCATGCACGGGGAGAACATGCAAACTCCACACAGAGATGGCCGAGGGTGGAATCGAACCCTGGTCCTCCTAGCTGTGAGGTCTGCGCGCTAACCACTCGACCACCGTGCCGCCAGCCTTCAAGTTATTTCCTTTAAACTTAAATAGCCAAAAACTTACCACTTCCACACGGATAGGGAGGATAACTATTAACAGTTATTTAACCTTTAACATGAACATTAATCAAACTTAATCATTTTTTCTGGGTACATGATACCATACAGCATCCATATCAAACTTTAAACTTTCATATCAAGGCGGGGGCCTCAAACTAGTCTCCCACATTTGGCCCGCGGGCTGCGTGTTTGAGACCCCTGGTTTAAAGCACATATTGAAAGCCAACATTGTATTAACAAGGTCTTGCCAAGTCTTGTCATCTATTTTATTATAAGGTTGTATATAACTAATATATAACTAGTTTATGGAAATACATTCATTAATTGCATTCAAATTCTCAAGTCATGCACATCATGGCAAGATGGCAGACGGAGGCACAGTGTTTCAATGGATTGTTGTTTCGATTAGATTGTTGAATGGAACATTTAAGTACAGCAACAGCAGAAGTGTACTGTAGTAGCAGAAATTCTACTATATTTTGTAAAGTAAAAAAAATCCAAACCATGGTTTAGTTGCGTCAACTCCATTATTTCAAGACTTAATCAATCAAGAACGGTGCACAAATTCCATCATCCTTGTTTGGTGTGTCCAAACGATGTCCTCTCAAATGATATCCTATAATTTCCCAAACTGTATGGACACTTTTGGTAATCTCCTTTATCAAATCAGCATGCCCGGCTTGTACAGAACAAATGAATAAAATTGGATTAAAGCCACAGGTGGACAACCACAGCCTGGAATTTTTGCGTTATCGTGCGCCACTCATTTTCCTTTTCCGTTTGAGGAACTTGGCCACAACTGCTACACTGATAATCTACTGAGAGCATAAGCGTAGCAACGCTGGAGGGATTATTTATACATGTGATAACATTTCTAGCAACAATCCTCACAAGGGTCGCGGGGGTGCTGGGGTGCTATCTTTTTACTCATGTTTTAACTGTGTATTAACCAATGAATGTTGTATTTTGGTGTGTCTTCTATTCTGTTTACTTGCTTTATTTACCTTCATTCTTCTGTAAAGTGTCTTTGAGTATTTTGAAAAGCGCTATACAAATAAAATGTATTATTATTATTTATTATTATCTCAGTTGTCTTCGAGCGAGAGGCGGGGTACACCAGTCCAGCCAATCACAGGGCACATATAGACAAACAACCATTCACACTCACATTCATACCTATGGACAATTTGGAGTCGCCAATTAACCTAGCATGTTTTTTGGAATGTGGGAGGAAACCGGAGTACCCGGAGAAAACCCACGCATGCACGAGGAGAACATGCAAACTCAATGGAATCCTGGAATCAAACTCGGGTCTCCTAGCTATGTGGGCCACACACTAGCCCTTCTGGCAAGATGTAAAGCTTTATTTCCTGTCATTTCTGCACTCTTGCTGCTTTCATTTTCATATTATTTCATCCTGTTGCGTTTGTCTGTGTTGTTAGCCTGTCATCTCCTGTCTCTTATCCTCCACCCATTTCTTTATTTTGCTCTTCCCATCCTCTGTATGCGTACAATGTAGTCCATACCCACGTGATGCTGCCATCCCACCTTGCCACACACCTCCTATGGGTGACGTTTTCCCACCCGCTGCCTCTGCTTGACCCCGGTGAGTGTGGTGTGCACTAATTATCCAGCAGCACTTATGACGTGTGCATATATTTCAGTAATAATTGAATTTTTCCTTCCCCTCCCAACACGATTAAGTCAATGTTCTTTTGGAAACAAGACTTGCTTTTACAGTCGCAACACAGGAAGGAAGTTAACACAGATTCCACTGAGCAAATTAGTTTCACAAATATGTTACGCTTGCAAACAAGATTGTAACAATGTAAATGTATTTTAAAGGGATTATTTAAACCACTGTCAGTTTAGAGACTCATTTCATTCATGTCACACAGTGAAATATACCAACAATGTATTAAATTCATAACAATTTGGACGATTCTAGCTTACAGCTACTAAAAAACAAAACAAATTCGGTGTATGATAAAGTTAAAAAAAAAAACAGGTCTTAAGTTAATAGTGCTGAGGTCTGAAACCTGATGTATTAATGTATTAACACACTTACCTGGAAGTCAGATGACTTTCTATAAGGAATTTTACAGTTGTCCATAATTTATTTTTAATATTTGCCTGTCTGTATATGAGTTATAGAGACATGTCTGTCACATTGGGGTAATATATTGATGCTATATTATTTGTGGTTGTTGTATCATAAATTGACTTAATAATAACCCCCTGTGGTCAGGTAGTAGTGTGGTTTAGCGTGTCAGCTTTTCAATTCTGTCAAGAATAATATTTGTGTTATTCATGATGCTCCTCTAATTTCTCATCAGGTCACCCTCCAGAGTCTAGAGAATTTTCTGTGTCTCTTCCACTATGTGCAGCATCACCCTCATCACACTAAAGATGCACTGAAATTCTGGTAGGTGCTTTTGTTAGCCCCTGTTTACAATGAAATGTGTGATTTTGTTTTAAAAGGGGCGGCTTTTGTTTAAACCAGGGGTCTCAAACTCAATTTACTTGGGGGGCCACTGGAACTCGGGTCTGGGTGAGACTGGGCCGCATCAGGTTTTCCAAAAAAAAAAAAAACGCATTTATTAAATTTTTTTTTTTTTTTTAAACTTCGCTTTGGTTCCAATTTTCTACAAGAAAAGCTCTGATAAAACATTCCACTGTTCTCAAATATCTTACTTTTTATTTTTCTACACAAAATAAGATGAAAAATAAACAAATCAAGAATAAAGAAAATAAATCAATCAGTAATACATAAATATAGATAAATATATTTATAAAATAAATATAAATATAAATAAATATAATAATAATAATAAAACGGCAAATAATAAAAACTTAAGAAACCACATATAGTTGGTGGCTAGACAAATTATTTTTTCAGATTAAAATGAACAAAGCATTATTAGAGCCCTGTAGACATGACAAAACACGACTATAGTCGTTATACTCTTTTTTTATTTACAACATATTGCGCAACTGCAGGGTCTTGAGACACATGCTAACTCGCACACTAGAGAGCTAGCGACCTAAACGGTAGCCTTCAAGTTATTTCCTTTAAACTTAAATAGCCAAAAACTTACCACTTCCACACGGATAGGGAGGATAACTATTAACAGTTATTTAACCTTTAATATGAACATGAATCAAACGTAATAATTTTTTCTGGGTACATGATACCATACAGCATCCATATCAAACTTGCGTGGGCCGCACTAACATTAAACTTTCATATCAAGGCGGGGGCCTCAAACTAGTGTCCTGCGGGCCATATTTGGCCCGCGGGCCGTGTGTTTGAGACCCCTGGTTTAAAGCACATATTGAAAGCCAACATTGTATTAACAAGGTCTTGCCAAGTCTTGTCATCTATTTTATTAAAAGGTTGTATATAACTAGTATATAACTAGTTTACGGAAATACATTCATTAATTGCATTCAGATTCTCAAGTCATGCATCATGGCAAGATTAGATTAGATTAGATTCGATTAGATTGTTGAATAGATGTTTAAAAATTCAATACAATTGTGAAATATTCATATTGGGTCATATAAAGCATGCAAATGATCAACACCTCCATAATTGCCTTCTTTTTTTGTTTCGGAATAATAACTCATAATGTGGCAGGACAATTTGCTTTAAATACATGGTGACATGATGTCAATGAAACTGCATAGTCATGAAAAATGTACACGAAGAAGACATCTAATAAGATGATCGTCTTGGTTTTAGTGTTCAATCTAGACCTTTATGCACCACTGTGCATACATTTGTAGTGGAGAATTACAAATGGTTTTAGTGAATGTCTTATAGAGGTCCTCCGCAGGTCACTGGAAGCACGTCAGTATTCCCAAGGCCAGTCCCCTTGCCATGTGACATCACATGCTTTCATGTGATACGCTGATCTGCTGCGAATCTGGAAAGCCTCCATTTGAAATTCCAATTTAATGGAATTTGCGCTGCAGAACAGAAAATTCAGTTAGTAGTTGTGCAAGGAAGTATGCAGATACAGCCAGCAGTCGAGCTGCAGTCAAGCCTGGAATATGCACAAGATGACTGGAAGGAAACGGTTAAGCCCACTAATGTCTGGTAAGACTACATCATTTTAGTCTTAAATGGACAGACATTAGCTGTATTGTTGGAAATGTGCTTGTGGTGCGGATCATTTTAACCATCGGGTTGTTGTTGTTAGGTTGCTGTAAGGAATTTATTCATACGAGAATGACTGCAACACTTAGGAGAGAAAACTATTCAGTGTCTAGTTGTCGTCTTATAAACGATGCTGCTCTCGAACAGCATCGAGATGTGCAGTGTGTGTCTCATGTTGATGCCACCCCTTACAGTTAGAGTTGCAGTGCTGGATGTGTTTAGACCAGGGGTCTCAAACTCAATTTACCTGGGGGCCACTGGAGGTAGGGTCTGGGCAAGGCTGGGCCGCATCAGGTTTTCCAAAAAAAAAAAAAACGCATTTATTAAAAACAGAAAAATATACAAACTTTTTTCAGTGCTTTGGTTCTGATTTTCTACAATAAAAGCTCTGATAAAACATTCCACTGATCTCAAATATCCTAATTTTTATTTTTCTGCACAAAGTAAAATAAAAAATAAATAAACAAATCAAGAATAAAGAAAATCAATCAATTAGTAATAAATAAATATAATAATAATAATAAAACGGCAAATAATTAAAACTTAAGAAACCACATATAGTTGGTGGGTAGACAAATTATTTTTTCAGATTAAAATGATCAAAGCTTTATTAGAGCCCTGTAGACATGACAAAACACGACTATAGTCACATTTATACTCTTTTTATTTACAACATATTGTGCAACTGCAGGGTCTTGAGACACATGCTAACTCGCAAACTAGAGAGCTAGCGACCTAAACGGTAGCCTTCAAGTTATTTCCTTTAAACTTAAATAGCCAAAAACATACCACTTCCACACGGATAGGGAGGATAACTATTAACAGTTATTTAACTTTTAACATGAACATTAAGATTAAGATATGCCTTACATACATTAATCAAACGTAGTAATTTTTCTGGGTACATGATACCATACAGCATCCATATCAAACTTGCGCGGGCCGCACTAACATTAAACTTTCATATCAAGGCGGGGGCCTCAAACTAGTGTCCTGCGGGCCACATTTGGCCCGCAGGCCGCGCGTTTGAGACCCCTGATTTATTCATTCATTGTTGAAAAACCACAATAGTGCAGGGTTGTGATGAGGGATGATTGTAGTAATTTATTTCTGTCCAAACCACTGTATGAGTTGCTGCCACCAATATTATTCAAGCATGAATAAAGACCTGTCAACCTTGAGGAAATGATACCTCTCACGCCCCCTCTGACGCCACACCGCGCCTTGCCACACCATTGGAGAAGCACTCTCTTATGTGATTGGAAATGCGCTACATGTTTTCTGTACAGTCATGGTAGGCAAGCTGATTTACATCACAGCATTATTGTCGATCTCTCTTCTTTCTCTTCTTATAGCTCAGACATGAGTGGGGCCAGTAACACCCTGGCAAGGGAGTTCCTGACTGACGTACATCAGCTATGCAGCGCGGTGGCTCAGAGAGCGGAGGCACGGGAGGAAGATGAGGAGGAAAGTCATATGGTTGCACTTGGAGAGTACCTGGTCAGAGGAAGGGGATTCCTGTTGCTGAGCACCTTGGATTCCATCATTGACCAGGTGAGGATGCATCATTGTTAGAAATGAATGACATCATATTGCTATTGACCTCTTCATATGTCCCAGCCTTACCCAGGCTTCCTCACTAGAATGCTTTTATTGTGAAATGGCTCGTCAACAGACCATGTAAGCAGGATGTAGGACTACATATGAAATAAACCAGGGGTCTCAAACATGCGGCCCGCGGGCCAAATGTGGCCCGCAGGACACTAGTTTGATGTGAAAGTTTAATGTTAGTGCGGCCCGCGCAAGTTTGATACTGGATGCTGTATGGTATCATGTACCCAGAAAAAATTATTACGTTTGATTAATGTTCATGTTAAAGGTTAAATAACTGTTAATAGTTATCCTCCCTATCCGTGTGGAAGTGGTAAGTTTTTGGCTATTAAAGTTTAAAGGAAATAACTTGAAGGCTACCGTTTAGGTCGCTAGCTCTCTAGTTTGCGAGTTAGCATGTGTCTCAAGACCCTGCAGTTGCGCAATATGTTGTAAATAAAAAAAGTATAAATGTGACTATAGTCGTGTTTTGTCATGTCTACAGGGCTCTAATAATGCTTTGTTAATTTTAATCTGAAAAAAACAATTTGTCTACCCACTAACTATATGTGGTTTCTTAAGTTTTTATTATTTGCCGTTTTATTATTATTATATTTATTTATTTATTTATTACTGATCGATTGATTTTCTTTATTGTTGATTTGTTTATTTATTTTTCATCTTATTTTGTGCAGAAATAAAAATAAAATAAAAAAGTAAGATATTTGAGACCAGTGGAATGTTTTATCAGAGCTTTTCTTGTAGAAAATTGGAACCAAAGCAAATTTTTTAAAAAAATTTTTGTTTTTAATAAATGCGTTTTTTTTTTTTTTTTTTTTGGAAAACCTGATGCCCCCAAGTAAATTGAGTTTGAGACCCCTGAAATAAACTGTTGTTACAAAACCATGCTCGATCATCAGTTCATAGTTCACCATTGTTTTACAGATAGCTTTAAAGCAATCTGCGACTTAAAAGTCCACTGTTGTACAAAATAATATTGTAGCAAAAATAGATGTCCATAGAACCTGTTTTAGACCACCAAAATCCATCATCCCCCTCATTTGTTTGCTTCACTTCATATTTTTTTTTCATGACATGGACATGGCAGGACATGACCCTCCTCTGACCCTCCCCTGGCTAGATGAACCTGCCAAATGTTTACACCCACCACTTCATGGAGGAAAGCTTTAAAATAAAGAGTTATGTGTTTTTCCTCAGCGAAGAGGCTAAGCTTGGATGTGTCCATGCGTGTGTAAAAAGTCTGTCTAAGACAGAAATTAATGCACATCAATAGCATTAAAGCATCAAGGCAACATTTTGGCCAATACACTTTAATACACTCGTGTGGGTCCTCTGTGATTTGTTTTGAATTGTTGAAAAATACTATCATATGGAACCTTTTTAAAACTCACAGATTTTGACAGTGATTGTATGACATGTTTTTACCTGCAAGCCCATTAATGTTAATTGACAGTTGAAGAAGTTGGAGAAGAAAATTGTTTTTAATTAGCACTTGAAGGAGTTGGTTCTCTCTGCTGTGAGGAATGCTTTAGGTAGACATGCAAGACTGTCATGTAGACGCAACATTGTTTCCTCGCACAACTGCACCGGGTATTTACAATAAAAAAAAATGTCGCACAAAAACATACTTGGTTGATGTCTGGTTTGAAAAATCTTTCCTAAAAATAGAATTTTACTTCACAATTTAATCTTGGTTTTTTTTTTGATGAAAAGCAAGTGAACATCGGTGTTTCAGTATGTCTCAGTGGGTGTGTCTTAGTGTGACATCAGAGTGCGACCAAAAGGATGAGGAGAAGGGAGGCTTTCGAGGTAACCCTTGTGTGTTTTCTCGCACTCGAAGGAGTTGACGTGCCGAGAGGAGCTGCTCACTTTGCTGCTGTCGCTACTCCCTCTGGTTTGGAAGATCCCTGTACAGGAAGAAAAAGCGCCAGGTTTGTCCTTGTTTTGAAGTTCAGTATTTCTTTCTGTTGTAAATGCATTTTACTGTTTTTATTTTTTTTAGCTAACTGTAACATAGTTTTTTTAACGATGAACGCGTATTACAATCCATTTGTTTCAGTAAAGGTTTTTTTTCGGTCATGTTTGTTTAGCTAAGCAGCTCGTGTAGTTTTACATATAGTGGCGCTGCATTATGCACATTGAAATACGATTAGTCTTCATGATGGATTTATGTGTTTAATGGTGCTGCAAACATTTTTTATGTTTAAAACACTTTAAATTCAAATTCTGAGAAAAAGAGGCTTACAGAGGCTTTTGACCTTTGGATGACACTGGTATTTGGTACTGAACTGATGCTCCTCTCTGACATGGACGCTAGACATTTTTTCCTTTAATTAATTTGTACAGGGGCGGCACGGCGGTCTAGTGGTTAGCACACAGACCTCACAGCTAGGAGACCAGGGTTCAATTCCACCCTCGGCCATCTCTATGTGGAGTTTGCATGTTCTCCCCGTGCATGCGTGGGTTTTCTCCGGGTACTCCGGTTTCCTCCCACATTCCAAAAACATGCTAGGTTAATTGGCGACTCCAAATTGTCCATAGGTATGAATGTGAGTGTGAATGGTTGTTTGTCTATGTGTGCCCTGTGATTGGCTGGCGACCGGTCCAGGGTGGCCCAGAGACAGCTGGGATGGGCTCCAGCATCCCCCGTAACCCTCGTGAGGATAAGAGGTGGAAAATGAATGAATTAATGAATAATTTGTACTGATGTTGGTCTGTGAGAACCCCGAGCTTTGTTTTCTCATCTAACACATGAAGTGCATTATGGAATCTTAGAACCTCAAAGCCAAAATAAAACTGTATGCAATTATGATGATATCAGTCAAACGAGTATGTATTTCCAGAAAACTCACAGATAGTATTTCTTCATGTCGACAGATTTCACCCTGCCTTCTCTATTAGAAGTGTTCCTCAGCCGGGAGGTCAAATCCGTGCCTCTCAGAGCAGGACAAAAGACTGGGATAGATGAACAGGAATCTGGAAAGAGGCCACGTGCTGGCAGCGGCACCTGGAAATCGAGGAGGTCACGCAGAACATCGCAGAGATACTCCATAAAGGATGCTCGTCGCTCCCAAGTTTCTACCTCAGATTCCGAAGCCAACACTGAAGACAAGGCAGTCGCAGGTGGATCAAGGAGCAGAAGGACACATGGCTCCAGCATCCGGGTAAGCTGTCAGCATCATCGTTTAGAAGCCACGCAGTCAACAGCCACAGCAACCACCAACACAGAGACCATGAGTGCACCGTACCCTCATCCCAGGGTCCACGGATCACAGACGATGGACACTGAAACCCTAACGGACCCAGCTGCCATGTCAATCTTCAACCGCATGGAGAACTCCCCCTTTGATTTGTGTTACGTCTTACTTTCATTGTTGGAAAAAGTGTGCAAGTTTGATATGAGCATCAATCACAATCCCGGCCTGGCAGTCAGTGTTGTACCCACTCTCACTGAGATCCTGACTGAGTTTGGAGATTGTTGTGGTCCAGGTGGGGGCGGTGGAATGGGCGCGGAGGAGCTTGCTGGGGGATGGACAGAAGAACCCATCGCACTGGTTCAGAGGATGCTTTTACGCACTATTTTGCATCTGATGTCAGTTGATGTCAGTCAAAGTGAAACCCTCCCAGATAGCCTGAGACGTAGCCTGACCGATCTGCTACGAGCTACACTAAAAATACGAAGCTGTCTAGACCGGCAGACAAATCCATTTGCTCCTCGACCAAAGAAGACCCTGCAGGAAGTCCAAGATGATTTCTCCTTTTCGCGTTTTCGCCACAGAGCTCTGCTGTTGCCCGAGCTTCTCGAAGGTGTACTGCAAGTTCTTCTGGGTTGCCTGCAGGCCTCCACACCCAACCCGTTTTTCTTTAGCCAAGCACTAGACCTCATCCATGAATTTGTCCAACACCGTGGTCTGGAGCTCTTTGAAGCTACGGTGCTGCGGTTGGAGGAACTTGGGAGAGCCAAGGATTCAGAAGTAGGAGGCGAGGCTGCAGAGAGGCTACGAGGTCTGATTGCAGGGGTCTTCAAGATCATCAGCGCTGTCAAGAAAGCAAAGTCGGAGCAGCTGCATCAGTCCGTGTGCGCTCGACGACGTCACCGTCGCTGTGAATATTCCCACTTCCTGCATCATCACAGAGATCTGTCGGGTTTGCCGGTCTCCGCTTTTAAGAAGGCTGCCCGGCGCAACCCTTTTGAGGAGGACGGTGAAGGGAAGGAAGGGACGGAGGGGGATGCGGTGCGTTACCCCGAGCGCTGCTGCTGCTTAGCTGCCTGTGCTCACCAATGTCTGCGGCTCCTGCAGCGTTTGTCGCCTAATGGACCAGCTGTGTTGCAGGTTCTGGCCGGGGTGCAGGCTGTTGGTATTTGCTGTTGCATGGACCCACGTTCTGTAATAAGACCACTGTTGGATGCCTTCCAAGCGCCGGGTCTGCGTAGTTATCAGTCTCATGTTCTGAGCGTTCTGGGCAGACTGATCCTAGACCAGCTTGGTGGGGGACAGCCCTCAGAGAGAGCGAAGCTTGCTTCGTGTAACATTTGCACTCTGGACCAGAGTCAGTTGCCAGGCCTGGAGGAGACATTGCAACATGGGGAAACGTCAGCTCTGTCCACTAGCCTGTGCTACCACTCCCAGGGGATCCTGCCGAGTGGAGGCAGCGCGGAGGACATGCTGTGGAAGTGGGACGCTCTCGAGGCTTACCAAGAACTAGTGTTTGGAGAGGATCGACAGCTGAGCCAGCAGGTCGCGGGTCATGTGTGCCACCTGACACTACGCGGTAACGCTGTAGTGCAGTGGCAGCTCTACACGCACATCTTCAACCCTGTGCTGCAGCGAGGGGTAGAGCTAGCCCACCATGCACAACAGCTTGGGGTTTCCACAGTTTGCACCCAGGTCTGCAGCTACCACACTCAGTGCCTGCCTGTGGAGGTACTACTCATATACCTGCAAGCGTTACCTGCACTACTGAAATCCAGGTAAGCTTTGTGTTGTATGTTGTTGCTCTGTCTGTATCATATTATCTTTATTACTTTTAGTTTTATATTGATCTTTTAGTAATCCGAAATGTTTTAAGATTTAAACTTCAGCAAGTTAAATGCTTGACTATTTTTCCATTGGTGCTGATTGGGAAATGCATCACTCAAGAAATTGATACGTCCTTCTCTTTATTATCACACGTAGATGACATATCAGCCTTTTCATTGAATTCACTCAGATTGTCATTAGATCGGTCCGACTGCGTCATTGCTAATTGATGCTAATCAATAATTTAGCCCGGCTTTGTGGGTGGCAGGTGACCTGACTATGGATGGCCTACATTATGTAACAACAAGTACAGTAGTAAAGCTTCCGTAAAATCAACTTAGTGCTGTGTGACTTGTTTGGATGATGAAATTCTGAATTGCGTTAGTGCCTTTTTATAAAAACATGACTCTGAGGTAACTTTTGAGTATAATTTGTTAGAGAATCTTCTCAGCGTGTTATTTTTAGAAAGACTGCATCTACCTGAAACTGGAAAACCGACTCTAGAATGGCACAATAACCACGTTTACATGAGGAGTTTTTCTCTTTCCGAATTGAATCTTTCCGAATGACCTTTCCAAAAACAATGGTATACATGGAAAGGAATATTCCAATCTCTTGTCTACATGCGCCGCTGTAATCAAACAGAATAGTCAATGGGGCATGCCCAGTAAAACGTAAACACCAACATCACGTGATACCAGCTTCCCCGAATGTTTCTTTCACTTGTTGGAATAACTCCGTATTGAGAGTTTTTCGGGGCGGTCGAGTGGTTTGCGCGCAGACCTCACAGCTAGGAGACGAGGGTTCAATTCCACCCTCGGCCATCTCAGTGTGGAGTTTGCATGTTCTCCCCGTGCATGCGTGGTTTTTTTCCGGGTACTCCGGTTTCCTCCCACATTCCAAAAACATGCTAGGTTATTTGGTGACTCCAAATTGTCCATAGGTATGAATGTGAGTGTGAATGGTTGTTTGTCTATATGTGCCCTGTGATTGGCTGGCGACCAGTCCAGGGTGTACCCCGCCTCTCGCCCAAAGACAACTGGGAAAGGCTCCAGCACCCCCCGTGACCCTCGTGAGGAAAAGCGGTAGAAAATGAATGAATGAAAGAGTTTTTCTTTCGTCCAGTCTTGAAATTTAGTTTGGAACACAAAGAAACTTTCCGCAGTAGTCCAGTGCCAATTCCTCGCCTCCATTTTTAAAACTGAAGAACGTCTCGAGCTGCGCGTTACGTCATATCTGCTTGCAACCGCCAATAAATAATGTTCGCCTATTGGTTGATCGACATGTGAGTGCGAAAAAGCTCCGTCGGGGAGGAGAGAGATCAGGCTCCAATAAGGCTTCCACCCGGAAAAGCAGGTAATCCGGGGAGGCATTATCCGAAATATCTGCTAGCAAACGGAGATCCCTGGAGATTGCAGCCATATTTACCGCCATTGAGAGTGGTGTGGTGACTTCCTCTTGCTGTGGCTGTTTGCAGGCATACCTAGTCGATTTTCGCACTCACATGTCGATCAACCAATAGGCGAACAGTTCAACCAAAGACACACTTAGGACCGCCCCCTCATTTGAATAGTTTTTCCTTCTGCATTTCAAGCTGACATTGTCTGCAGCATGAAATAAATACATATGAGAGCAGAGTGCTTTTTTTCATTTATTGATATGTAATTCTATTTATATATTTATTTTTGTATTTATTTCTACATTTATTTTTGTATTTATTTTTAATTTTTGAATCTTGTTTTTTATTTTTGTATTTATTTTTGCTTTTATTTATTTATTTATTTATGTATATATTTTTTTATTTTTGTTTTTATTTCCATTTATATTTATTTTTGTGTATTTAATTTTTTGATTTTTTTTTTCATTTTTGTTTTTATTTTCACTTTTATTTATTTATTATTTTGGCAGTTTTGGTCCTCCATACGAAGGTCCATGTGATAACCTATAAATATAATACATTTAGAGTGCAAGTGTTCTATTTATGCATTTTTCAAGCTGCTGCACATATTTATAATTGTGAGCGATCACGTAACATCTCTGTTATGGATATAAACCTCACTGACACATTGTTAAATCACCTTGCACTCTCATAATGTGATGTATTCATAACTGCCTGCTGACTGCTAGTAGTTCGGGTTCTAATTAAAAGTAAACCCAAGACAAATGGCAAAGTTTGTATTTAAGAAGCAGAATGCAGAATTTTTGTTAGTCATCATGTTAATTGTGTCAGTCAGGCTGTGTTTTATTTTGTTGTTGTTTGCTTCTTTGTAAACGACCCACAAAGCTCATACTCCCAAATTATTTCTCCAACAGGGTAATTCGAGATCTGTTCATCAGCTGCAATGGACTCAACCAGATGACAGAACTGGTGTACCTTGACCAGACATGCTCTTTAGCTTTGAAGGTATTTGAGACCCTAATAACGAGTTTCGGACACCAGCAGGCAGACAACGTCCTACAAGAGCTAGAGATTGCAGTTGCCGAACAGAAGCAAACAGTCTCGAACCTGACTGAGGATCTGGGTTCAAGAGGATCTGGAGAAGGCCCGCAAAGCCTCAGCAAGTTCTATGAAGGACTAAAAGAGGCATATCCACATAAGAGTCGTAGCGGGCAGGGGCGAGGAGCAAGGCGCAGCCAAGCAGAGACCCACCTCCATGTTATAAACCTCTTCCTCTGTGTTGCTTTCCTGTGTGTTAGTAAAGAGGCTGATTCCGACCGGGACTCTGCTAATGACTCTGAGGATACTTCAGGGTATGACAGTACAGCCAGCGAGCCCCTGGGCGGGCGCTTGGCTTACCTGTCCCCAGACAGCGTGACCCTACCATCTAAAGAGCAAGTAAGACGGGCTGCAGATGTTTGGTCGGTTTGCCGATGCATCTATCTGGCCAACCCTTTGTTCCAGAGGCAGTTCTTCAGACTAGGCGGGTTGGATGTCTGTTTGCGCCTTATGAGCATGGTCATTCAGAAGCTTTCCTGCAAAAATAAAGATGGCAAAGCAAAGAAGAAGAAGGAGTTCAAGGCTAAAAGTAGCCCAGAGTCCACAGTCCCTGTCAGCCTGCTTGGAGTAGATGAGCCAAGTCACGATTCAGTTAAGTGCACTGCTCCAGCTGAGGGGAAGAACAGAGATCCAACAAAGAGACAGGAGGAAGAGTGGCAATTACAAAGTATCCGCCTCCTTGAGGCCTTACTGGCTATTTGTCTACACGGTGCCAATTTTGCCCTGCAGAGGACAGACGCTGAGCTTTATTATCAGGTATCACACACAACTTCACCTATCAAACACGAACTCAGTGTCATAAATGAGGTATCATGTCTTCTCTGTAGCTCCAGTCTGTTGAAGATACCCTATTAGAGGTGAGAGACCAGCTCTCTCGCTCAGGGGTGGTAAGCTCTGACCTTGCTGTGCCGCTCTTTGATTCTCTTCTGAGAGTGGCATTGGGCAACGTGTCATCCTCTCCCGAGCCTCCTGAGGAGAAACCAGACAGGGTGAGTCCCTCCTTGTGGTTATGCGTAAAGTGACATTATACTGTATGTTAACTTTGATGCTGGGCGGCACTGGTCTAGTCTAGTCTAGTGGAGCTGCTAGGAGACCAGGGTTCAATTCTACCCTCGGCCATCTCTGTGTGGAGTTTGCATGTTCTCCCCGTGCATGCGTGGGTTTTCTCTGGGTACTTCTTCCTCCCACATTCCAAAAACATGCTAGGTTAATTGGCGACTCCAAGTTGTCCATAGGTATGAATGTGAGTGTGAATGGTTGTTTGTCTGTGTGTGCCCTGTGGTTGGCTGGCGACCAGTCCAGGGTGTACCCCGCCTCTCGCCCGGAGGCAGCTGGGATAGGCTCCAGCACCCCCCGCGACCCTTGTGAGGAAAAAGCGGTAGAAAATGAATGAATGAATGAACTTTGATGCTTTCATCTTGGGCCGTTGTCCTCTCTGTAGGAAAATAGTAGAAAGTACAGTAAACCTTGGATACGTATATCGGATTCAATTGTTCCCACTGGTTTTGTCCGATATAAGCGAAATCCATTATATGCATATATCGGATTTATATCCGGTATATGCGTAAATCGGATTTTATCCGTTATAAAAAGGCACTTCCTTGACTATGTTTCCAATGTACCTGGACGCGCAGGCAACGCTGCAAATGACGTCGTATAGCGGCCTGTCACGATTCGGCGAATCGGAGCGGCACGATGCGGCCATCCGATATATGCGAGGGAAATTTAATGGAAATGCATTGGAACGGTACTGGAGATTTTGTCCGAAATAGGCGAAATCCGTTATAAAAAATCCGATATATGCAATGAATTTTTATTGGAAATGCATTACAGAAAAATCGGTTCTTTTTTTATCTGTCCGTTGTGAGCGAATTTCCGATATATCCGAGTCCGATATATCCGAGGTTTACTGTAGTACAATAGCATAGAAAGATTACATCTTTCCTCAACAACAAGCCTCCTGTTAGTCAGGCTCTTAAAATGCCTGTATGACTAAGCTTGTTCCAACACAGGAAGATTTAGCTTTTTATGTAATAGATTTACCTACTTCTGAAGACCGTAGTCCTTTCTCAGTGAGTCATGCAGAGTGTGGTGGGCACTTAATCCTTCTGAATTTGTTCTGTGAAGCCAGAAGACGATTCCTGCCTCAAAGTTCAAATGTTATTTTTTGGAGATGTTGTCACATTTCTCCAAAACGTCTTTTTTTTTTTTAACAAGAAATGAACTGTGTATAATTATAGGCCTCATCTGTCAATTAGACAACACATATTTACTTGAATGTTTGTGTGTTTGTGCAATACTTTGATGAGAAGCTGTATACAACCAGGAACGTGGCTTCCCCGAGTGCTTCCCCTGTCAGCTGATATTAGTCTTAAGACCAGTTTGTACTATTTTCTGCAATTTTTTATTCACAAGACATTTATTATTTTGCTTTTATTTGGGACCTTATTCCTTTTTCCCTCTCTTTTTCTCTCGACGTCTTTCTAGCAGAAACTCCAAGTGTCGGCAGAGGGGGCGGCCCCAGCAGGCGATCTATCAGAGGAGGTAGACGGCGTTCAGAGCTGTGGCATCAAGCCCCCAGGGGAGGAGGAGGAGGAGGAGGGCTACGACGCCGACAGCGAAAGCAATCCTGAGGACATGGCCAACCAGGAAGAGGGTAGGACTATACTTAACTGCGACCTCATTCATGCTTACATCCTTACGAATGACAGTTTGACACGGTTCATTGGTTGTTTTGTTTCAAAACTTGCTCTGCACTAGTATATTATACAGTATATTATATATAAACAGTTAACTGCGTCACTATTTGTTTTTGTTTGCAAGAAATGTCAAGATTAATCTTGATGGATTGCGGAGGTATTTACTTTTTCCTCAACCCATATAGCTGTTTATTTTTAACCATGGGAAACCACAAATGTCTGCTTCTCCCAGTAAAAATGTTTACATTTACTGGTAATCATGACAAAGTATTTCTGTGCATCGGCTGGATATGTTCAATAGAAATGTGATGCTTAATATGTTGAAGCATGTTTGTGGACGTGCAATGTGAATTTACTGAATCATACCACATCCTCATTTGTTCTGCTGTGATGACATTTGGCAATAGCAATTTTTTAAAGTGCATGACATTGCAGAAATATGTCTTTACATCTTTTTTTAACCGTTATTTAGTTCTTACTGTATGCCGGCTGTACTGTGCTGCTTTGGTCTTCCAGGTTAGGTCAGACACAGCCTGATTAAGTCCATTCGGTCTTTCATTCCCCCTCAGAATAGAGTTATTGTTTTGTGTTACAACTGCAGGCTACTACAGTCATTGTGTCGCATGAGCTGGATCTTGTGATGTTAAGTCTGTATCAAACGTCAACTTCCTGGAAAACGGCAACCTTGAATACTAGGTGGTGAAGTCTCCTTTTAGAGCAGGGGTCTCAAACTCAATTTACCTGGGGGCCACTGGAGCTAGGGTCTGGGCAAGGCTGGGCCGCATCAGGTTTTCAAAAAAAAAAACAAAAAAAACGCATTTATTAAAAACAGAAAAATGAATGAACTTTGCTTTTGTTCTGATTTTCTACAAGAAAAGCTCTGATAAAACATTCCACTGTTCTCAAATATCTTAATTTTTATTTTTCTACACGAAATAAGATGAAAAATAAATAAACAAATCAAGAATAAAGAAAATCAATCAATCAGTAATAAATAAATATAATAATAATAATAAAACACCAAATAATAAAAACTTAAAAAAACACATATAGTTGGTGGGTAGACAAATTATTTTTTTCAGATTAAAATGAACAAAGCATTATTAGAGCCCTGTAGACATGACAAAACACGACTATAGTCACATTTATACTCTTTTTATTTACAACATATTGCGCAACTGCAGGGTCTTGAGACACATGCTAACTCGCAAACTAGAGAGCTAGCGACCTAAACGGTAGCCTTCAAGTTATTTCCTTGAAACTTAAAAAGCCAAAAACTTACCACTTCCACACGGATAGGGAGGATAACTATTAACAGTTATTTAACCTTTAACATGAACATTAATCAAACGTAATAATTTTTTCTGGGTACATGATACCATACAGCATCCATATCAAATTTGCGCGGGCCGCATTAATATTAAACTTTCATATCAAGGCGGGGGCCTAAACTAGCATTTGGCCCGCATGTTTGAGACCCCTGTTTTCGAGGGATGGAATTTCGCTTTGAATGCCCCCTCTTGGTCGAATCTAACACACTTTCTTCAAAATGAACTTTATCTTAAGGAAGCTGTTCCTTGTCCTCAGGTGCACTGCCGAAATCAAAGCAACATTAAATGTCTGAAATCAAGGTCACCCTGACGAGCTGTTGTTTGAGCACTATTAGGGCTGCAAGTAACGATTATTTCAATAAGCGATTAATTAGTCAATTATTTCTTTTGATGAATTGAATCGGATTTAATAAAGAAAAACACAGGAGCAGCAATCCCTTTAAGAATGCATGAATGGACTTTCTCCCTCCCCAAAATCATAGAGTTGTGCACATAGTTTTACTGTTATTGTTTTTGCCTTTTATATAAATGAGAAGTATGTTCCGACATCTACACCTCCTGTAGGCTCTTAACATGCTTCTTAATTCATTCGCCTCATTTTGTCATACATTTCAACTGTTTAACCTCTCACATTTTCTGGAACCCAAGCGGTAAATTGACTAAATTGGTGGTTTTTGCGTATTAATGTTGAAGCTTTTAGTTGATGAACCAGATCCTTATTTGCTTGTGCGGTTGAGGGTGGAAACAATTTGTGCAAGTCAAAGTAGGGCATCAGTTTGGTTTATCAAAGAAGGTCTGACAAGCCACGTGAGAGTCTGCTGGGCTGCTACTCCCATGTTGCTCTGAGCTCGGGGCGGAGATCAATTCATGTTTATGGGCTGCCCCTGAGCCAGCTGATTGCAGATGAATCGGGGAATGTCTGTTGATGATGTGTGGTGTCAGTCAGCCGGAGCTTTATGTCGATGTCTGACTCAGTTTCTCAGTTTCTCTGATTTAGTGTTGCGTCTCTTCGTCTCTTCCTTCAGGATTGAAGGTGGAGTCTGTGCAAGGGGAGTTTACGACGGTAGCAGACGGGCCTGGGCGTGGTGTGCTGGTTTTCCCAGAGATCTGCACAGTTGAGCTGCAGCTTCTGGCCACCGGGTCCCCAGACCTGGAGGTATTGAGCCATGTGTTTCACAGCCTTCTCGGTGCTGTCCGCGCCAACCACCGCAATGCCGCTCTGCTTTATGACCAGGTCAGAGAAACCTTTTATTCTTAAACTTCCTCAAAACTGTGCCTTTGCGTTCTCAAATACCATGCTTTGATCCTTACAGGGAGGGGTCAAAACCATCCTGTCTGGCTTTCATAACATCCTTAGCCAAGCAGACTCTTCCCTTAAAGGTTGGTCACAGGATTTATTTGTCTCAGGTTTCACATCACATGTCATCTGTAATTGTAAAAATGTAAATTTTGCATCGTGAAGGTATTGCAGTATAATAATATAGTGTTAATATAGTGAATGAAATCATGCATCTTTTTCCTTTTGGTTTACATTCAGACTGCCAGACCGTTATAGTGGAACTGCTGGTTGCCATGGTGAGCCAGCGAATCACAGCAGAAGAACTGGCCCTCTTGATTCGTCTCTTCCTGGATAAGACTCCACCTACTGTAAGTAGTAAACCGTATGTGTGATACTTGTCATATTTCATTTCACAGCTTGCGCTCATGACATCTGGACATTTTTTTTTTTTAACGGGATTATTGACGGTTTACACGATGCAGTTGTCCATGGCTACATCACAAGGTTTTCCAGCTTGCTCTTTTGTAGTTTTTTGTATTAGTACATTTAATTACAATGTACCTATTTGCCCAAATTAAGCATTTTAAAGCATAAAAAATGGCTAATTGAACTAAAATAGGGCGACACGGCGGTCGAGTGGTTAGCGTGCAGACCTCACAGCTAGGAGACCAGGGTTCAATTCCACCCTCGGCCATCTCTGTGTGGAGTTTGCATGTTCTCCCCGTGCATGCGTGGGTTTTCTCCGGGTACTCCGGTTTCCTCCCACATTCCAAAAACATGCTAGGTTAATTGGCCACTCCAAATTGTCCATAGGTATGAATGTGAGTGTGAATGGTTGTTTGTCTATATGTGCCCTGTGATTGGCTGGCGACCAGTCCAGGGTGTACCCCGCCTCTCGCTCGAAGACAGCTGGAATAGGCTCCAGCACCCCCACGACC
This sequence comes from Doryrhamphus excisus, assembly GCF_030265055.1. Classification (NCBI taxonomy): domain Eukaryota; kingdom Metazoa; phylum Chordata; class Actinopteri; order Syngnathiformes; family Syngnathidae; genus Doryrhamphus; species Doryrhamphus excisus. Next base: position 6,883,764 of record NC_080485.1, read on the forward strand.
CTTGTGAGGAAAAAGCGGTAGAAAATGAATGAATGAATGAATGAAGTAAAATATAAATACAGTCTTAACCAGGGGTGCCCATTATGTTGATCGTAAAGACATTGTGGGTAGATCGCATGGCATTGAAAAAAGAGTTGGCGACTGACGGATGAGGCAAACGCACTTCGAAAATGACTTTTTGAGAAAGAAATCCCCTTTCCTCTTTTGTGTTGGTACTAATTATCAGGTTGGAGAAATCATTTATAGCCAGTCTCCATGAAAAACACCACATTTTTGTATTGATTTTTTTTTTATTATTATTATAAACCTTTTCCACTGAGGGCCAAATAATGTAAAATGAAATAATACAGGTGGCCAAAGCTTAAAAAAAAAATTATATATATATATATATATATATATATATATATATATATATATATATATATATATTATGTTTTATTATCAACATTTCTGCCTTTTTTTCTATTTACAATTTGGCTTATGTCCTGGATTTTTTACATTTATGTTGGGTTTTTTTTTTTGTAGTATTTTTATTAAAAATATTTTTTTATATGCCACAGACCGGACTTTGAACCCCCCTGTGCTACAGCATTTTTTTTCTTTAGTTGTGATACATCACCATGTTGCTGTTCTTAATTTGCACATATAATTGTGATAGTGATTATTTTTAGCTACTCTAAGGCCATGAAGGGAAGAGACCATTTCTCTCACAAACATTTTACTTTTTTCCTTGCCAGGAGATTTTACTGAACGGCATCTTACAAATTGTTGAAGCCAACGTGAACATAGAACCGCTTTACCAGCTGGACTTTCCAATAACCATCGGGGCCTTGACACCGGGAGGAGTGTCCCCTAGCTCGAGGCCAAATGGCAATGCTGGGGGGAAAGGTGTTGGTCTGCTCTGGAAGGGCAAGCTGTCTCCTGGTCGCAGGGAGGGAGACAGCGAGTTGAGACCGAGTCACCTGCACTCCTCTCCTTGGAACACGGCACCTTTACACTTGCCCCTGGTGGGGCAGAACTGCTGGCCTCATATGGCTAGTGGCTTCAGCGCCTCCATGTGGCTAAGGGTGGTAGAGCAGGAGGAAAAAGAGGGGAGCATAGAAAAAGGTGAGAAACACATCATTTACTTAAACATATTGATGCCCAGTGTGTTCATTGAAATATTTTTTTTTATTATTCTTTTTTCCAGAGAAGAGAAACATACCTGCAGTTGATATTCACCATGGCTCGCCTCAGGCTGGGCGAAGAGTAGCGGAGGAAAGCCTCATTCATATTCTATCCATGGGCTCTAAAGCACTAATGCTTCAAGTGTGGGCAGACTTCTCTACTGGCTCACTAACATTCAGGTGAGCGTTAGAGTACGCTGTAGTTTCACCAGGTCTGGGAGAAGCAGGGTTGTACTTTTGTAAAGTTTCAGATTTGACATATAAGTGTACTGTTGCCCCAGGGTTTGTATCGACCCAAACGACGAGATCAAAGCAGGGCTTTTGGCTCAGGCAGACTCCGGTGAGGGACTTCTCCGGCCCGGCCAATGGCAGCACATCGGTCTCACATATACTCAGCAGCCTGAGGGCAAAAAGAACATCCATGGCCGTGTGGTTGTCTGGGTGTGTGGCATCATGTGAGTAGAAATATGTACGCCTTATGAAGATCTGCTGATTTCCAAAATCCTAACTGTAAGCGCTTCGCTCCGTTTCAGGAAATGTGACGTTTTCTTGGACTACACTTTGCCACGAAAGTCGAGTTTATCCTCAGATAGCAACAAGACTTTCTGTATGCTGGGCCATTGTGTATCAGCCTCTGAGGAGGTATCTAAACAGCGCGTACACTGGAGCATGGGAACGGTGCTCCTCTTCAATGGTAGGCCTTCTGTTAATACCAGTTATCATAATAATAAACCTTTTCAACCCATTCATCATCCTATTTGGCATCAGTGCTGCTCTTTGATGGTATAAATACCTTTATCACATACTACAGTATTAATTGGCCCTGTATCCTAGAAAACGCCCATGAATGATACGGGAAAATGTCAAAATGATACTGTGTCAAAGCCCAGGGCAGTGATACTGATAAAATATAGAGTTTAACCATGTCCAGTATCAGCCACCTTAGCTGTCCACTCAGAGCGCGCTGCTCTGGTATCGTGCCCGTGAAACAACCAATCAGAGAACAGCGCACAAGTGCTTAGTGCCTAGTGCTTCTCCAATCACCAAAAAACCCAAACTTGATTAATGGAACTTTAATTGTCAGACACTGATAAGATAAGACTGTTGATAAAATATTATTGTTGAAATATTTTTGCAATTATTGTGTTTACACTGTTTAGATATAATACATGGAATAAACTGAACATTTTCTGGAAACAAAATGGTCTTTTGATTAAATAGTACGTGATAATAAGCTCATGATTAAATAGTATGTGATAATAAGATCATCTTCGGTCTCGGGCTGATACTGGCACGAATACTGACCAGACAAACCATGTGATAAACTATAAGTATATACTCATGCATATTTATAAACAGCATGATCCCCTCCTGAGTGGGTTGTGCTTTATCAAAGCATGTCTGATGTAGTGGTCAGATTTTTGAATGCAGATCTTGTTGCTTCTAATGCAGATAATGTTTTACTACTACAAATAGTATTATCTGAGCTTTTCATTATTTTTTTTTTAATTGCATTTACCACTCTTTGATGTATTTCAAATTTTTGTTTGACATTCAGGTAATTCAATCTTATTCCGTGCCTCTTACAGGTGCCAGAGTAGGTTCTGATGAGGCCTTCTTCTTGTACACCAGCGGGCCTGACCTCACCTCCATCATGCCCTGCAATTATGGCAAACCCACAGGGTCATTCTCCAAGTTTGTCACTCAGGAAGGGCTCAAGTGTGAAAGTGTGCGGGAGCTTCTGATGAAGAGCAAGGATGTGGACACGACGGCTTTGGTTGTAAGTCTTTTCTTACGTTGTTAAGCGATAACATACAACATGTGTCATTTATTGTTTCTTTTTATGTCATGTAAAGGATGTGCCCCTCCAATTAGTTGTCATTACTGATACGCTGCAGGAAGTCATTACTCCTCAATGGAAAAAAAAGCTAATCTAGTTAAGCCTGACAGATTTCTATGAGACTCAAAACAGTACCGTAATTTCCGGACTATAGAGCGCACCTGATTATAAGCCTCACCCACTACATTATTTTTTTCTTCTTCTTCTTTCTGCGGTAAGGAAAGATCACATGACTTTTTATTTGTGCTTCGGGGGTTTAGGGTTTTTGTTTTGTTTTAGTCTAGGCTGCAAAAGTCGCCCGTGTTAGGGATTAAACCTAGAAAAAAAGAAGTCTGGTGGTGAGCATTTCAGTACCAATACTGTAGAATATCACAACGTCCTTGAATGCGTCATCTGAGTGACTTATATTTGTATTGCAGTTCATTTAGGAGCTTCCACACACAAAACTCATTCATTTAGGCAAAAAATATGTAAATTATGTGTACACACGCATATTATTTTTACTAATAAGAGGTCATATTCAACCATGAAAGAGTACATTTATACATTTGAAGTAAGTAAGCGGCAAAATATTACTGTATTGTGCTGATCACATTGCACATTGCTTCGGACGGCAGGCGGGGTCCACCCTGGACTGGTGGCCAGCCAATCACAGGGCACATATAGACAAACAACCATTCACACTCACATTCATACCTATGGACAATTTGGCCTGTGCGCTAACCACTCGACCACCATGCAGCCAAGACTGATAAGGAATATCAGATACATTGGTGTTGATTTCTGTGTTTCATAATAAGAATGATGACATTTTCCAGCAAAGAAAAACAGATTTTATTTTATTTTATTTTTTTTTTTTAGAGGAAAATCGATTTTGTACATACACAAGCCGCACCTGTATATAAGCCGCATGTGCCCACATTAAAACATGTAAACATATTTACAAAGAAAGACGGTACACAGAGAGAGTTTTCAAAGTTTTAATAATATAACTTAACAATAATAATAATATAACTTTCTTCACAAACGGTGCCTGTGACTTGGCAGTAAAACGGTAGCAACATGGTAACAACACGCTAGCAACACAATAGCAACACAGTATAACAGGTCTGGTAAAAGAACATACTGGTAAAAATCACGGTAAGCAGTCCTCATCTTCCTCCTTTGAACTGAAGCCATCGATTTATGCCAAGTTTACGTGCAGCAGCTCTGTTTCCTTCTTTATCGGACAGCTCGATTGCTTTTAGCTTGAAAGCTGCGTCATATGCCTTTCTTTTTGCATTTTCCATGATGAGGGTATGTTCACGCTAATTTCATTTAAGATTAAGATATGCCTTTATTCGTCCCTCAGTGGGGACATTTGTATTGCACAGCAGCAAGAGTACAGAGTCAGTTAAGCAGTACAAAATACACAATATAGAAAAATAAACAATATAAACAACCCAAGTATTAACAAAGTATTAACAAAAATCAACAGTTTTTCCAGAGTTATATACAATACAGTATGTAGATAATATGAAACGAGATGAGATATATGACCAGTCTATACACTGAGATCTTGTTAGAGAGTTAATATGAGGAATTATGGAAATACTTCACATAGAACTTAGTATATTGCATTTAGAGCCCTTAATATTGCACATGGAGGTTGATCAGATATTGCACAGTGAATGGGGTCTGGAGTAACTATACTGACTAAAAGCAAGTATTACACAGATGTACATAGCGGTGTAGAAGTCTATTGGGAGCGGTGCTGGTTGTACAGCCTGACAGCTGCAGGAAGAAAGGAAGACAAGAAGTTGCAGTTTTCCTCGACATCGGCATATATTCCACCGGTCTTAATCTTACCTTTTCTACTCGAGAGCCCCTCAAATTATCACTGAATAAGCCGCAGGGTTGAAAGTTTTGGAAAAAAGTAGCGGCTTATAGTCCGGAATTTACGGTAATTGCTTATAGATTTGTGGATAACAGCTCGGGTGATTAGAAAAAGGAAAGTAAGTGAGACCAGAGTGAAATTACATACAAATAATATATAACATACAAATACATACAAATAATAATAATTGTAAAAGAACTTGCGACTCTGCTGAAGGAATAGCCAATGTGTCCTGAAGCTGTTGTTGTTTTATGACAGGAGAGCTTGGCGGTTGTGTATGCTCCCAGCAGTCCCAGGGTCTATACTATCTATGAGCCTGTAATTAGACTGAAGGGACAAGCCAAGACCGTGGTGACCCAACGACCCTTCAGCTCCAAAGAGGTGCAAAGTGTTTCCTTGGAGCCCAATGCTCTCAAGGCTCTGCTGCCCACAGAAACTCACGGCCTGCAGAGCGTCCTGCATAAGATTGGAGGGACGGGGAATTTTGTCTTCCTTTTTGCACAGGTAAGAGAAAAATGAAAATACTATATTGTAAATAGATATACTTAAATTCACCGGTAGCCAAGTGTAAACTTCCTGAATGTGTTAGTGTGGTTACTTCATAACTAATATCCTGGATGAAGAAATGTGTGTTTGTCCTAGCGAAACCAATGCATTGGACATTCTCTTTTGCAGACAGTGGAGCTGAGTGACTGTGAGATGACGCAGGCTTTGTCCTTGCATATCCTCTTGTCTCTGTCTAAATTCAACCAGCATCGCATCCATGAAATGAGCTCTTACCACGGCTACTCTATGATACACCAGGTTCTCATCAAGTCCAAATGTATTGTTGGATATCATATGCTGAAAGTGAGTCCTTAGACCTCTGTTGTCTATAATTATCTCAATCTTTGGTATAACTGTCACATTCATTTTTATTTTTATTTTTTTAAATCTGCGCCTCTCTGACACATCGTGTTACCCAAGACGCTGATGTGTGTGCATTTGCAATCTGTAGCTTTTGACTACCACTGAATACCCTGATTAGTTGTATTAAGCATTCATTAAGCCTTCATGATGAGGTGTCATTCGTTTCCATGTTCATTCACTGCCTTTGTTTTCCCTCTGTTATTTTAAAATGAAAAGCATTAATTCTTATCTGAGTACACTGTGCGATGTAACATTATTTTGTGTCTGTCTAGACTCTGTTGGTTGGGTGTTGCAGTGGGCCTATTCTAATCCTGGGGGATGACGGTCAATTCCGTTTGGACACAGAATCCATTGCTGTGGTGCAGGACATTAGGCTGCTCTCAGATGTCCTCTTGGACTGGAAGATCTGGGCCAAGGCAGAGGTAAATACTAATAGTATAAGTGGCTCACCCTAAAAGGGGACTTATTATGCTTTGTATTGAGTTGTGGACGTAGCTATACACGATAACGGCACAGAAAGCTTTCTAGATCTTTCAGAATCTGCACCTATTCCAGCTGTATTTCTTTGTTGTGCTTTGTATTGAGTTGTGGACGTAGCTATACACGATAACGGCACAGAAAGCTTTCTAGATCTTCCAGAATCTGCACCTATTCCAGCTGTATTTCTTTGTTGTGCTTTGTATTGAGTTGTGGATGTAGCTATACACGATAACGGCACAGAAAGCTTTCTAGATCTTCCATAATCTGCACCTATTCCAGCTGTATTTCTTTGTTATGCTTTGAGTTGTGGACGTAGCTATACACGATAACGGCACAGAAAGCTTTCTAGATCTTCCAGAATCTGCACCTATTCCAACTGTATTTCTTTGTTGTGCGTTTGAGTTGTGGACGTCACTATACACGATAACGGCACAGAAAGATTTCTAGATCTTCCAGAATCTGCACCTATTCCAGCTGTATTTCTTTGTATTTTTGTGCTTCCTGTGAAAACGCTCTGTTTTAATTTGCCACGCCAACTCTCAAAGTGCTTAGGAATACTTCCGGTGTTGTGCCGCTAGCTGCCAAACCCAACTTGATATCCGGTATAGGAGATGATAAACAGTATAGGAGTTGATGATAAACGGTGATTTATCTTTTTAAAATGTACGCTTTTAACATACAGCCGTATGTGTTGGATCCCGAATCCAATCCAGATGTAGAGACTTTCCTCTTTCAGGGCTTGGCGGAGGTCTGGCTCTCCAAGTGCTTTTCTAGTAAATAATTCTGTTGATGGATCAGTTAAAGCAAAATGGAGTTCACTTCTAGCCTGTGCTCAGAAGAGGCACTGTCAGTTCACTTTCAACTAGTTTGTGGTCTGAAAAATTCCTATAGGCAGGATTATTCTGCTTAATATGACACTGGCGTCTGAACTTTTTTCAGTTGCCTCAATTCAGGCTTTGTGGATTGGCGCAACCTACACTAGATGACTCAATCTACATTGACACTGGCATCAAAACGACTTTAGATCAATAAATGTAGCAAATGCCCTTCGGAAACACTGAAAATGACATCCCAGAATGTGCACATTTGTTATTATATGGTGTTATGTGCCTTTTTATTTCCATTCCATAATCACTCATCATCCTTTTTGGATAGTGCGGTGTGTGGGAGACATTGCTGGCAGCCTTAGAGATTCTCATCAGGGTGCACCACCCTTACCAGGTCTTTAACATCCGGCAGCTCCTCAAGGCTGAAGTCGTGCACCGCTTCCTGCTCACCTGTCAGGTGTTACAGGTGTGTCTTCTCAACATCTCAAAATCATTAACCCTACCTGACAATGACTAACAAGATGATATTTGTCTTAAGGAGCATCGGGACGAGCATCTGACCGCCATCCCACAGGAAGTCTGTTTGTCATTTGTCAAAATAATCCAGGAAGTATTGGGTTCGCCTCCAGATTTGGATTTGCTCAAACTTATCTATAACTTCCTGTTGGCGGTTCACCCACCGACTAACACCTACGTCTGCCACACGCCATCCAGCTTCTACTTCTCACTGCATATAGGTGAGGAGTCAACGGTTGAATGCAACATCTGTATGGACTTTATACTAAGGAGGTCTTTCGATGTCTCCATTTGTCAGATGGGAAGCTCTACCATGACAAGGTGCAATCCATTATGTACCTGCGACACTCCAACAGCGGAGGGAAGTCTGCAAGCAGTTCAGTGTTGTCTCTTTCCCCAACAGTGTTCACAGAAGCTCCCCAAGAAGGTTTGTACAGTGTTTGTACAGTGGCTCTTATTAATCCGTAAAGTGATTCACTACGGTCCCTTGCCCGGATAAATGGGAATGTTGCATCAGGATCGGCATCCAGCTTAGTAACAACTAAGCCAAATCAAACATGAGGTTGACTCACTGTCAAAGACAACAAATGTAATGTGCTTTTCTGGGCCCTTAGAGATTCTAACATTTTTTATTAAATGTTTAAGAAAAAAGAACATGATCATGAACTTTAAATTATTATTATTTATTATAAATTATTTAAATTATTTGTAATAATTATTGAAATTATTATTACTGTTTACGCTGTACATTGTTCATATCTGATGTCATCTATTTATTCTCCACACTATTATTTATTATTATACGGGAGCCAGACAACAACATTTCGTTGGCAATTTCACTGCTGTGTTATTGTGCAATGACAATAAAGAAAATCTATCTATCTATCTGTCTATCTATCTCTCTAGCTCTCTATTTCTCTCTCTCTATCTCTCTATCTATTGCTCTATCTCTCTATCTATCTCTCTATCTATCTCTCTATTTATCTCTCTATCTATCTCTCTATCTATCTCTCTATCTATCTATCTCTCTATCTATCTATCTCTCTATCTATCTCTCTATCTATCTCTCTATCTATCTATCTCTCTATCTATCTCTCTATCTATCTCTCTATCTATCTATCTTTCTAGCTCTCTATCTCTATCTATCTCTCTAGCTCTCTATCTCTATCTATCTCTCTCTCTCTATCTATCTCTCTCTCTATCTCTATCTCTCTCGCTCTATCTCTCTATCTATCTCTCTATCTATCTCTATCTATCTCTATCTATCTCTCTATCTCTCTCTATCTATCTATCGCTCTATCTCTCTATCTCTCTCTATCTATCTCTCTCTCTCTATCTATCTCTCTATCTCTCTCTATCTATCTCTCTATCTATCTCTCTATCTATCTCTCTATCTATCTCTCTATCTATCTCTACCTCTCTCTATATCTATCTCTCTATATCTCTATCTCTCTATATCTCTATCTATCTCTCTATCTCTATCTATCTCTCTATCTATCTATCTCTCTAGCTATCCCTCGCTATCTCTTTATCTATCCCTCGCTATCTCTATCCCTCGCTATCTCTCTCTGTCTCTCTATCCATCCACCTCTCTCTCTGTCTCTCTATCCATCCACCTCTCTCTATCATCCATCCATCCACCTCTCTTTCTGTCCATCCATCCATCCACCTCTCTCTCTGTCCATCCATCCATCCACCCCTCTCTCTGTCCATCCATCCATCCACCCCTCTCTCTGTCCATCCATCCATCCACCTCTCTCTCTGTCCATCCATCCATCCACCTCTCTCTCTGTCCATCCATCTCTCTAGCTCTCTATCCATCCATCTCTCTAGCTCTCTCTATATCTCTATCTATCTATATATCTATCGTGAGAAAATGTGGTGATGTTTTCCCCATAGTGTTTGTGTCTTTGTTTCTTAATACCTTTCCATTCAATGACTCTACACAAGCCGCAAAGCAATCTGATCATCTTGCTGCTTGTTCCTCCAGGCCATCTCCATGTTCCATCCCCTGAACACGGAGGTGAAGATCAGTCTTTACGACCTCCCAGTTTGGCACCGTCCCCCTATGGTTCCCCTTTGCTGACACCCCGCCTCACGCGTAGTGGCTCAAATGAAGCAAGTGAAGTTGACCGGGTGTCGCTCACTACCCAGCAGGCTCTGGGCAGCACAGAAACACTGAAAAAAGGAGGCGGTGACGAGCAACTCCTGAGCAGTTGTGAATCCGCAAAGACTATCTGTGACTCCAGGGAAATAGGCAAAGAAGGGGGTCAACGCACCCCATCCATCAGCGTGGAGGAGGAGCGGGACGAGGCAGCCGAGGTGGACAGCCTGGCAGAAGGCAGTGTAGGCGTTGCAGAGTCTGAGGACAGGTTTGACTCTGCTAGTGATGAGGCTCCTCGACGCCCTGACAGCCTTAAAGGTATACAGTCCTTCCAGAGGAGCCACAGCAACCTGGACAGTCTGGGATTGGCTTTCCCAGCTCCAAATGGCTCTTTGGCCATCAGTCGCTGGCCAAGTGCAGCTGATCGAAGCTCAGGACCAGAAGACTGGGAAAGTTACACCTATTCTCCTGGCTATGAGAGGACACACAGCAAAACTGATTCCAACGACCGGTATGTAGTCATTCCATTTCAGCAATACTTTTTACCATAGTATATATTTTCAAGTGACAATACTAGAGAAATTTAAATATACTTTGGGTAGTCAGCTTGTGTAGCAGTATTACTATGCGCTGAAAATGAGACAACACACACATTGCTGTGTAAATAGCTGCGGAAATTAGTATCAAAAATAATTGTTTCTTAACTACGATTAAGTATGGTGGCGTTAGCATCATGATCTGGGGTCACAAGTACTGCTGACATTGGGGGAGTTGCGGTTCATTGATTGGAAACTGATGTGCATGGCACATGTTGGCATATGTGTACAGGTGTACACACTTGTGATGCCAATGGACAAAAATGGCTGTGTGAGGTTTTCAGAGGTTATATCTGAAAGAACGTTATGCTCAAGTTTCATTCATTCATTCATTCATTTTCTACCGATTTTTCCTCACGAGGGTTGTGGGGGGTGCTGGAGCCTATCCCAGCTGTCTTCGGGCGAGAGGCGGGGTACACCCTGGACTGGTCGCTAGCCAATCACAGGGCACATATAGACAAACAACCATTCACACTCACATTCATACCTATGGACAATTTGGAGTCGCCAATTAACCTAGCATGTTTTTTTGGAAACCGGAGTACCCGGAGAAAACCCACACATGCCCGGGAGAACATGCAAACTCCACACAGAGATGGCCGAGGGTGGAATTGAACCCTGGTCTCCTAGCTGTGAGGTCTGCGCGCTAACCACTAGACCGCCGTGCTGCTGCTGAAGTTTCAATTCTATCGTATTAACCCTCGAGAAATGTAAATGCAGAAGCAATCACCACATTACCAAAATATATTTTTTATTATTCTTAATTGCAATAACTATTCCATATTACAATTATAAGTAGGATTTCTTGATTTCCAGTAGGATTTCATGAGTGGTCTTGTGTATCACAGGTCCACTACAGAGGACTGCCTGGTGCTCATCTGCTGTGGCCTCTATGACCTTCTGAGGGGCGTTCTACTGCTGCTGCCGGACCTCATGCTTGAAGAAGTGATGGACAAACTCATCCAGCCCGAGGCCTTAGTTGTCCTGGTCAACCACTCGTCACCTCTCATCCAGCAAGGTGTCATGAAGGTCAGCCTTTATACGTACTTCCACGTACGGGAAGACAAATGTTTGTAAGTGTGGAACGTAACCACTCTTCACTCTCTCCCTTACTTCCTAGCTGCTGGATGCATACTTCAGTAGAGCCAACAAGGAGCAGAAGGAGAAATTCCTGAAAAATCATGGCTTCTCCCTCCTAGCCAACCAGCTGTACAGCCACCAGGGAAGCCAAGGGCTAATCGAGTGCTTCCTTGAAATGCTGTTTGGACGGCCAGTGGGCATGGAGGAAGAGTGTGTTTATCTTCATTGTTTATGCGTAATAGCCTAATGAGTATTTGTAGTAATACATTTTACCCTGTGATTCAATAGTCTGGACCTGGAGGAAATGGAAACGATCTCACCCTTCACAAAGCGCTGTATCATCCCAGTTTTGGGTCTGATCGAGAACTCCCTGTGTGAGAACTCGTTGGTGCACAACATCCTCTGCATGCTGCTGCAGCTTCTCAACGCCTGCCCCAAGCTGGCAGATATCCTGCTAGATCACGGGCTGCTCTACGTGCTCTTCAACACCCTCTCCACGCTCAATGGCATGGAGACTGGGTATGGCCGCTTGAACGATTCTACCCTCGAACAACAACAAAGCACCGCATGTGTTGATGACGTTTGTCTGCGCAAGTGTTTGAATCCTATTCATGTGCTTCATATTTTTTATGCAGCATTCCCCTGAATGATTACAAGCTCCTCGTGTGTGACATCCAGCAGCTGTTGGTAGCTGTAACTATCCACTCCTGCAGCTCTTCAGGGTCCCAGTACTTTCGCATCATCGAAGACCTCATTACTTTGCTCGGTTTCATGCAAACTAGCAAGATGCGGCGCACACAAGGTGAGGACTGGATTCCTGACAGTCAGTGCACCATGCACAATTCATCAGTGTTCATTGTGAGACAGGGGTCTCAAACTCAATTTACCTGGGGGCCACCGGAGCTAGGTTCTGGGTGAAGCCGGGCCGCATCAGGTTTTCAAGAAAAACCCAAAACGCATTTATTAAAAACTGGGGAAAAAATCAATAAAAAAAATTATCTTCAAGGCTTTTGCTTCAGCTATACCCTACACTTTTTCAGTACTTTGGTTCCGGTTTTCCACACCAAAATATCTGATAAAACATTCCACTGTTCTCAAATATCTTTTTATTTTTCTATACACAAAATAAGATAAAAAAAAAAAATAAATAAACAAATTAAGAATAAAGACAATAAATCAATCAGTAATAAATAAGTAAAATAATAATAAAACAGCAAATAAGAAAAACGTAAGAAACCACATACAGTTGGTAGAGAAATTATTTTTTTCAGATTCAAATGTACAGTATTAACAGTTATTTAACCTTTAACATGAACATTAATGAAACTTAATCATTTTACCCAATTAGCAAGTTAGCATCGTACTCAGTTCCATCTGGGAGCAGCGTCGTAACTTTAACAACATGTTTGATGAGATGCTTTATCTTGACGTGTATTTTCCGTTTGATTCCAAATCATTTCCTGCATTTATTTGTACCCAGCGTCATAAGCCTTTAGCTTCATTGCTAATCCAAAGCAAAACAGGGCGGGGTAACAGGGTAGGGGTAACAGTATGGGCGGGGCAAAATCATGTTAATTGTGTCCGGTGTGCACACAGCTTTAAGCTGTCATTTCAACATTAAACTTTGGTATCAAGGTGGGGGCATCAAACTAGCGTCTCGCGGGCCGCAAGTTTGAGACCCCTGATGTAAGACATCAAGCTGTCAAGTTCTGCTGCAGAACAAAACAGGGTTCATTATCTATAACCACAGAGTGGAACATGTTTTTCCTGTTATATTTTACTTAATTATTAGCCGTATAATGACTGATTCCTAATTGATAAAATCAATCTGTGGCTCGTCAGACATTTTAACATAACTGCTTGTTTTGTGTTATTGTTTTTGTATTGTTGTGTGACTCCACCGCCGTCCCATTCCATTTGGTTCTAGAGATGGCAGTCGCTTTGCAGTTTCGCGTCCTTCAGTCGGCCATTGAGTTCATAAAGACCACAGCCAATCAGGGACCTCAAAAGCTGAGCAGCTCCCATAATGCACCAAGCTCTCCGCATCACGCCATATATCAGAAACGAAAGAGCATCGCAGGTGAGTGTGCCTCACAGGCTTTGTTATCCATGTCACCACCATCTCTACTCTCACCGATCCTCTCCTCATCCGAATTGAAGGTTCCATTGCCTTGAAAGACTCCATTATCCCCCGCATTCCCAGGCAGCACTACTGCTCCTATGGTCAGATCCCCTTGCCCTCTCCCTTCAGCTTCCTATCCCAGGACTCCCCCCTCCCCTCCCCTACTGGAACACCATCCTACATGCTCCATTGTGATGCAGGTAGCTGGGACTGCGGTCCGCAGCAGAGAACATTGTCCCGTACATGGGACATGTTTTCAAATGTTGCCGTGAACTCACCCACCTTTCCCTTTCACTCACACGGCAATTACATTCGCCCACTTCCTTCATCCACTACTGGTGCTTCTGTGTGTGTTTGCATGACTTTGATGAAAGAATGCTTAACTAAATCAGTGTTAAGCATTCCTGAACAGATGGTATTTTAATCAGTGAATCTTCACACTCTTGTGTGTGTGCTGTGACGTTTCAGTTTTTCATATGCATTTTTTTTTTTTCAACATTTAACAAGCCTGTTCTCACGTGCTCATGTCGCACTTGCAGGCCGACGGCGCTTCTCTCTGGCCCAGACAGATTCTCTACTGATGCGAATGCGCTCCGTAGCCAGTGATGAGCTCAACCAGATGATGCAGAGGCGAATGAGCCAGGAGAACCCCATTCGTGCCAGTGAGACTGAGTTTGTGCAGAGGCTGCAGAGGCTTGTGGTCCTTGCTGTCAACAGACTCATTTATCACGGTAAAGTTAGGCTTTAGTTTTAATTCTACAATTTTTAGGCTTGAAGTATTTGAAATCGCTATCATGCTTTACTTGCACCTTAGTCTTCAGCTTTTAACTCCAGTGTTTTGTTTTTATCTTGTTAGTCCTATTTTATGCTCTTAGTCTTCAGCTTTTAACTCCAGTGTTTTGTTTTTATCTTTTTAGTCCTATTTTTTTGCTCTTGGTCTTCAGCTTTTAACTCCAGTGTTATGTTTTTATTTTTTTAGTCCTATTTTATGCACCTTAGTCTTCAGCTTTTAACTCCAGTGTTATGTTTTCATCTTTTTAGTCCTATTTTATGTTCATAGTCTTCAGCTTTTGACTCCAGTGTTTTGTTTTTATCTTTTTAGTCCTATTTTATGCTCTTAGTCTTCAGCTTTTAACTCCAGTGTTTTGTTTTTATCTTTTTAGTCCTATTTTTTTGCTCTTGGTCTTCAGCTTTTAACTCCAGTGTTTTGTTTTTATCTTTTTAGTCCTATTTTATGCTCTTAGTCTTCAGCTTTTAACTCCAGTGTTTTGTTTTTATCTTTTTAGTCCTATTTTATGCTCTTAGTCTTCAGCTTTTAACTCCAGTGTTTTGTTTTTATCTTGTCAGTCCTTTTTTATGCTCTTAGTCTTCAGCTTTTAACTCCAGTGTTTTGTTTTTATCTTGTCAGTCCTATTTTTTTTGCTCTTGGTCTTCAGCTTTTAACTCCAGTGTTTTTTTTATCTTTTTAGTCCTATTTTTTTTGCTCTTGGTCTTCAGCTTTAACTCCAGTGTTTTTTGTATCTTTTTAGTCCTATTTTATGCTCTTAGTCTTCAGATTTTAACTCCAGTGTTTTGTTTTTATCTTTTTAGTCCTATTATTTTTGCTCTTGGTCTTCAGCTTTTAACTCCAGTGTTTCCTCAGGGGGGTCCTCCACACTGGGGGCTGTGTCGGGTCTCCTGAGGGGGTGCCATTCTTGGGTCCCTTCGACCCGGCTGGCTGGGGGTTCCTCCCTTTAATGTGGGGGTCCGCTCGTCTGTCGGAGTCGGGGGGGCCCGGGTGCTGGTCCTCCGATGGCCCAGTGTGGACGGCCCCAAAGGTGGCGTGCCATGCCATGTCTCCCTACTGTGTGTGAAGTTGATTTGATTTGATTTGCATGATTACAAACCTTTCACCAAGCTTTTAACATGAGCTCATAATTTAAAGAAGGTAAATTGATATACTGGATTTTAGCAAGTGATATGATTAAACGTCCTGTCTAATCCAGTGTCTCTCTGGTTGCTTTTCTAATTTTAGATGTAAGTCAGGATTTATTTGACCTGCTGAACATCCCAGATTCTCCAGACCAACAGCTTTTCACACCAGAATTAGGAGACCAAACTCATGAAGAGGGTGGCTCAGCCTCTGCCCCGCATTCTCCGATTCCCTTCACATTACCACCTGCAAGTAAAAAGAGTTTACAGAAAGACATCCTCAAACTCATGATGGAGGGGATTAAAATCAGCCTGGTAAAACAAAAAATATATTTTGGGGGATTGTGGTTGCTTTATAGCCTTAATTGATTAATTTTGATTGCTGTGTTTGGTTTTCTCAGGGCAGTACGGGTCGAGGTGGAGCCCCACATCAGCAGTGGCGAAGGATTCTGTGGTCATGTCGGGATACATTTCGGGTCCAAATTGGTCGCCTGCTGGTGCACACGCTGAGCCCGACTCGTCCCTTGTTTGACAGAAAGGAGGCACTGGATTTTGTTTTTGATCCAAGACATTTGGATATCCTTAAGGAGAGCCTCAGCCCCGGTCTCGAGGTGAGTGGAAAGCCTTTTTGTGACTTCATGTTTTTATATTTACCTTATCCACTACACACAGGGGTATACTGTATCGTACATCTCGGGTGTTCACGTGGGTTACATTCCAAAATGTTTCCGGACTCTTTAAACATCATGGGAACTGCAATTCTTTTATCCATTAATTATCCACATCATTGTTTTGACAGCGTGTGAAGAAAGTACTGGCTTATAATCGGGAATTTACGGAAAATCCTGATTTTCTGTTCAATCCCACCATCTCTGTGTGGAGTTTGTATGTTCTCCCCGTGTATGCGTGGGTTTTATTCCGGGTACTCCGGTTTCCTCCCACATTCCAAAAACATGCTAGGTTAATTGGCGACTCCAAATTGTCCATAGGTATGAATGTGAGTGTGAATGGTTGTTTGTCTATATGTGCCCTGTGATTGGCTGGCGACCAGACCAGTCCAAGGTGTACCCTGCCTATCGCCTGAAGACAGCTTGGATAGGCTCCAGCACCCCCGCGACCCTCGTGAGGATAAGTTGTAGAAAATGAATGAATGAATGAATCCTGATTTTCGGAAATTATATGGTGCACATGACTTGAAAGATTCAGAGTGAGAAATTAGTTTTACCAGGGTTCAATTCCACCCTTGGCCATCTCTGTGTGGAGCTTGCATGTTCTCCCCGTGCATGTGTGGGTTTTCTCCGGGTACTCCGGTTTCCTCCCACATTCCAAAAACATGCTAGGTTAATTGGCGACTCCAAATTGTCCATAGGTATGAATGTGAGTGTGAATGGTTGTTTGTCTATATGTGCCCTGTGATTGGCTGGCGACCAGTCCAGGGTGCACCCCGCCTCTCGGCCAAAGACAGCTGGGATAGGCTCCAGCACCCCTCGCGACCCTCGCTATGATAAGTGGTAGAAAATGAATGAATCCTGATTTTCGGAAATTATATGGTGCACGTTACTTTAAAGATTCAGAGTGAGAAATTAGTGTTAATTGCCAACATAGCTGACTAGCCTTTCTTCTGGCAATACATTGTATGTCACTCACAGCATGGACCCAAGTTGTCGCTCTACCTTTACGAGATGCTTCAGGACCACAGGGACTGCCTCACCAAAGACGAACAGAACGCCGTGGGCATATTCATGACCTCGCTCAAGCTTTGTGGCCATCGCTGCATCCCACCCAACGTTCCACACAAGCAGGACCTCCTCAAGGCCATTAAAGAGGCAAGCCTTTCTGCAGCTGCCATACTTTACACCATAGGCATAATACTTACTGTTTACTTCTAATTGACTTCAAACAGGAAAAATTGAAGTATGAAGCAGAAGAAAAAACAAGCAAAGTAGCATGGGAAAAGAAAATGACCAACACTCAGAGAAAGTAAGTAGAGTAAAAATATTTGATATTTAATGTCCTTTCCTTTGATCAGTTCAATCTAATACTGTGCTTATCTTCCTTCTGCAGTCTCATCCAGAGGCTGGATGGAAAGTCCAAAGACATTTCTAAGATTGCGGCTGACATAACGCAGAATGTGTCTCTGCGTCAAGGCATGGAGAGAAAGAAAGTCATCCAGCACATCAGAGGGCTCTATAAGACTGACCTGAGTGCCAGCCGCCACTGGCAGGAGCTCGTGCAGCAACTCACACATGACCGGTGGGTACAGAAATACATCTCACCTACGGAATTTTGTCCTAATCTTTTGTTGGAAAAAAAAGTCGAATGTGGGTGACAGCTTCTATTGATGCTCCTGTGACTCAAATTTGAAAGGCCCGTATTACCGTTGTCCCTCATGATTCTAACATCACGACCTTATTCTACTCAATAAATGATTGCTGTTTCGCTGGTGATCAACCCAGGGTTTACTTTGCCTCCCACCCAAAGTCAGCTAGAAAAGGCTCCAGTATATCCCCACGACATTAGTAAGTGTGTAGCGGCACAGTAAATGAATGATTGAGTGTTTTGTGGTTGAATATTGCCTATTATTAGTAAAAGAAAAACATACATTTAAGCAAATTCGATGTATTCATGGCATAAATTAAGCATTTTCACAGAAATTTTGCAGCAATTCTGAAACCATTCAGCTGTGATAAACGATGGCCGACTATATACTATTTTTTTCTGTCTGAGGTCCCACAATAGTGTATTCTTTCGGCTTTTTCCCTGATTACGAGGTCGCCACAGCGGATCTTTTTGATTTGCATACTGATTTTTGGCGTGAGCCCTTCCTGACGAATACAGATGGTGCTTACGAGTGGAGATTTGAACCCGAGGCGTCCGCTCCAAAGTGTAATAATAATAATTCATTCATTCATTCATTTTCTACCGCTTTTACTCACAAGGGTCGCGGGAGGTGCTGGAGCCTATCCCAGCTGTCTTCGGGCGAGAGGCGGGGTACACCCTGGACTGGTCGCCAGCCAATCACAGGGCACATATAGACAAACAACCATTCACACTCACATTCATACCTATGGACAATTTGGAGTCACCAATTAACCTAGCATGTTTTTGGAATGTGGGAGGAAACCGGAGTACCCGGAGAAAACCCACGCATACACGGGGAGAACATGCAAACTCCACACAGAGATGGCCGAGGGTGGAATTGAACCCTGGTCTCCTAGCTGTGAGGTCTGAGCGCTAACCACTCGCCGCCGTACCGCCCTAATAATAATAATAATAATAATACATTTTATTTGTATAGCACTTTTCAAAATACTCAGACACTTTACAGAAGAATGGAGTTGAATAAAAGCAAGTAAACAGAGTAGAAGACACAAAACATGAACATGAGAAAAAGCGGGGCGGGGCACAGCAGTCAGATATAAAAAGTTAGACATTAACCCTTTATAGGGCACTCACTGAAATACTTAGAAATTTAAAAATTAAATCCTTGAGTGTTATTGGGAGCTATAAGAAGACATTTTTTCTCTTTTTACTTTTTGAAAAAGGTTTCAAATCAAGATCAAAGAAGTTACCATATACGGTTCCTTTCCCCATTTAGCGTAAGGAAAAGGGACAGGTCAAACTGCACAAGGTGACATCAACAGAGTCTAACAGTAGTTAGAGTGACTGTGATCAACTTATCATGGTTAGTTTTTATGTTTTGGCCGAGTGTCGGGCCCCAAGCGGCAGAAAATTGCAATTTCCGACTTCTGAATGAAGAAGGAAGTTTGATACTCTCTGGCTCACTCCTGATTGATCACAGCCCATGATGTCACTTCCTGTGACATTATCTGATCTAGGCTGATTGGCATGAGAAAGTCACATGACTCTGTTGCCTTGCTGAGACATGGGGAACCCTGTTTTTTAAGTTACCATATATGGTTACTTGCCCTATAAAGGGTTAAAACAGATTTAAAGATGTGGGTTTTTAGTTGTTTTTTGAAACTGGGAAAGTCAGGGCAAGCACGGAGTGAATGGGGCAAAGAGTTCCAGAGGGTGGGGGCAGCGATGGAGAAGGCTCTGTCTCCCCAGGTTCGGGGCTTGGTCTTACAGGGGAGTGCCAGGAGGTTGGAGTCTGAGGAGCGAAAGGGACGCGGGGGATTGTGTGGATGGAGCAGGTCTGTGAGATATGGGGGGGGGGGGGTCAGATCGTGGAGGGCTTTGTAGGTTATGAGAAGAATTTTGAAGTGAATGCGTTGGGAAACGGGAAGCCAGTGGAGTAATACCCAAAATCTAGTCTTGAAGCTGGAATTTAGGCAGTGGGACACCGCATACACGAAGTTTAGTGTGTCTGTAGCTTTAATGCTAATGAGCTAATGTGCCAGGAGTGTGTGGCTCCAAGAAAAGCTACTGTTTACTTTATCCTCATTTTATTTACAACCCGTAACACTGCACTTGCACCATATATCATCATATATCATATACAACAACATGAGCATAGCTTTGTGAGCTACAGTGCTAGCATTACAGTCACATTTTAGCTAAAGGAAAAACAAAATGATAAAGTGACTACTGTTTGTTCTTTGATGCTCTCGTCATTGGCGATGTGATTAACATAATTGTTGTCCTCATACTCAACACTTGGCTGGGTATCACACTCATCTTTGTGATGAAATCATTTCCACGTGCACATCAATTTGTACTTCATGATCCTCATTTCCTGCCACCCTGCCATTGTTTTTCAGTGCTGTTTGGTACGACCAGACTTCCTACCCGACATCCTGGCAGTTGGACCCGACTGAAGGCCCGAACCGTGAACGGCGAAGACTACAAAGATGCTACCTCACCATCCCAAATAAATACTTGCTCAAAGACCGACGTAAGCCTGAAGGTGAAAAACCCAAACGCCTTTAAAGCGTGTTGTAGCTCTTTTTATCAGAGATCCAAATCTCATCCACTTGCAATATTTAGATACATTGAAGCCGCCGCTGTCGTTCCTGTTTGAGGATAAGACACACTCGTCCTTCTCCTCCACTGTGAAAGACAAAGCTACTAGCGAGCCCATCAGGTATGCTTTCCTTCCACTCGTGATGCTATCTTTTTGAAATCGCTAACGAAGCTGCTTGACTTTGAGACATCACATATCTGCTGGGTTAATGAGAAGATAGAACATTTTTATATCCCCAGGTTCACAAGACGCTGCATCAGTGTTGCTCCCGCCAGAGAAACAGCAGGGGAGCTTCTTCTAGGTAAGAGTACAGTGGTGTGCACCGCATACATCTCACTGACCTTGTGTTGTCTCACAGGGAAGTCTGGAATGTACTTTGTGGAAGACAATGCTGCGGACGCTCATGACATCCAGGTAAAGCCCGAAGGCTGCCATTGTCGATGCAGCTCATGCAACGAGGCTGCTCGGTGTACTAGTGTATGTGTTTGAACAGAGCCTGCACGGTGAGACGGAGGCACCTTCCTTCTCTTGGACCTATGAGGAGATCAAGGAGGTGCACAAGCGATGGTGGCAATTGAGAGACAACGCTGTGGAGATATTTCTCACCAACGGTCGAACGCTGCTGTTAGCCTTTGACAACAACAAGGTAAACCAAACAAGAAGTTGTGCAAATGTTAGGCAATAATGAAACATTATTTGACATACCATTGCTGTGTACAAATGTCTGTCATTTTTCTCCCTGAAGTTCCGTGATGACGTTTACCACAACATCCTGACATCCGATTTGCCCAACCTGCTGGAGCACGGCAACATCACGCCGCTCACGCAGTTATGGGGCTCGGGCCAGATCTCCAACTTTGAGTACCTCACACATCTCAACAAGCACGCCGGTCGCTCCTTCAACGACCTCATGCAGTACCCGGTGTTCCCGTTCATCCTGCGAGATTATACCAGTGAGACTCTGGATCTGCAGGACTCTACCATCTACAGGTCAGTGCTGCTTTGATTTGCACTTAAACCAGAGGCATATTTAGCTTGCACCGATTATGGCTGCATGACCTCACAGCTAGGAGACCAGGGTTCAATTCCACCCTCGGCCATCTCTGTGTGCAGTTTATATGTTCTCCCTGTGCATGCGTGGGTTTTCTCCGGGTACTCCGGTTTCCTCACACTTTCCAAAAACATGCTAGGTTAATTGGCGACTCCAAATTGTCCATAGGTATGAATGTGAGTGTGAATGGTTGTTTGTCTATATGTGCCCTGTGATTGGCTGGCGACCAGTCCAGGGTGTACCCCGCCTCTCGCCTGAAGACAGCTGGGATAGGCTCCAGCACCCCCGCATGACCCTCGCGAGGAAAAGCAGTAGAAAATGAATGAATGAATGAATAAACGATTATGGCTGCATTTGCTGTAGCAGGCTGCCGGCTTGCGCTGGGAACACCTCTACTCCTCCTTCCCCCCCCTCCCTCGGTGCAAGTCTGGAGCTCATGTTGTAAAGGTGTTTATTTGTGCCTATGTTGCTGTGGAGGTTTTCTGCCAGTCCCTCACTGTACTCCCCCGTAGGAGCTTACTTTGGAATTGTCTTTTTTTCCCCCCCTTTCCCTCTCCTCTTGTTCTTCCCTTTTCTCTCTCCCTGTTTATTGCCTGGTCATCCTTTTATCCATTATGTTGTATATGTATGGATGGAGCACAGTTTTGCTTGTACCTCTGTATAAGTGACTCTGAAAAGAACTCTAACTAAAATGGACATTAACCAAATAAATTTTTCATATAAGAAATAATGTAAGTCCAAATATAAATTGACCTTAATTCCATTTGGTCAAGGTATGAATAGCTTTGGGCTTATTTAAAAAACTGCATTAGATGAAAAGATATTTGTATATTGTAGGGATATCACTCACAATTATATCAATTATACACCAATATCAGCTGGAAATTGTTGTTGTCACTCGAGTGCTAATATCAGCAGAAAAATTTGTATGCCAGTGCGATCATGTCTGTATCGTTTTTGTTTAGTTTTTTTTTTGGTGCCCATATTGATATCAGCGAGTAAGTGAGACCTTATGAAACTGTGAAACTGAGGGTGTAAATATTCAATATGCATGTTTACATGCAAATTGCATATTTAATATCACACCTGAGGGAGAATCACTTTGAGTCACATGCAACATTTTAGCACTTTTCGTATCACATGTTTGCATTACAGTTGAAGCATAATGTGTTCATTCATTCATTCATTCATTTTCTACCGCTTTTCCTCACGAGGGTCGCAGGGGATGCTGGAGCCTATCACAGCTGTCTTCGGGCGAGAGGCGGGGTACACCCTGGACTGGTTGCCAGCCAATCACAGGGCACATATAGACAAACAACCATTCACACTCACATTCATACCTATGGACAATTTGGAGTCACCAATTAACCTAGCATGTTTTTGGAATGTGGGAGGAAACCGGAGTAATAATGTGTTCATTACAGCTAAATTATAGTTTAAGTGAAGAGCTGCTGTCTTGTTATGAAGTGCTGGATGATCTCAGTAAAAAAGCCAATATCAAGCATCTGTAATATTTTTCTGTCATGCAGGAATTTAAGCAAGCCAATTGCCGTCCAATCAAAAGAGAAAGAAGATCGCTATGTGGACAATTACAGAGTAAGATCTTGTCTTTATTCATCACATTTTCTTGTAGTGTCAAACGTTTTGACAGTGTGTTTTTTTTATTGTGTAGTATTTGGAAGAGGAGTACAGGAAGGGCATCCGAGAAGACGACCCCATGCCTCCCGTCCAGCCTTACCATTACGGATCTCACTATTCCAACAGCGGCACTGTGCTGCACTTCTTGGTGCGAATGCCACCCTTCACCAAGATGTTCCTCGCCTACCAGGGTGAGGCACTCTTTTTAACCTTTTATGACCGTTTTTTTATTTACAGTTTTTCTCGATTGTTTACACACAATTTGCGATGCCTGAGACCCAATGACCACAACATATAACCAATGCACCAACTCCATGATCCAAGTCTGCTAAACTATAAGCAATTCCTGCTTTACACTCAGACTGCAGATCTACAACACACTTTTTTTTAAAACACTACACACAATTCTCTGTAGTAAACTTCTTGTTTTCACAAAGAACACAACGCCACTCAAAACAGTCAAATGAATATTCCTATTATTCACACGGACTCATCACATGGGTAAACACCTGTCACACATTTTTACAATTAGCGGTCTAACAATGAGGGAGGCTGGGCAAAGGGTCAGAAATCCACAAACACACAATCCCCTTCTCCAAGCTATGGAAGATGCATGTAGAGAGATTCCAGCGGATGCTTTCCATGGCTGGATTGGCCATGCTAGGCGATATTTCCCCCGCTGCTTGGCCAGAGAAAACCTTGCATGTGATGTAGATGAGGTGCTGTGGCCTGACCCAAACAGAAGACGTGATGCAGCATAGTCTTTTGCTTTGTTATTGATTGATTTTTTTGTTTATGATGATTATTATTTCTTGAACTGAAGCTGTATACGTTTAGATGCAGACCACTGTATGTGGAACTTTGTGTTGGCTGTGATGAACACTTCGTAGATTGTCTTTCTGTGAAAAATAAAAAAATATATTTCTGTGTAATTTTGTGTTCTGAGTCAAAAAAATACCAAAAAACCAAAAAAACAATTCTAAAATATTTTGTGTCACACTGAACCCAAAAAGGCCCGAGTCATGATGAATATGATGTAATCACAGTGTTTTACACTGAGCACATCAGTGTTCAACTGGTTCATATAAATATTTGTTCATATTGTGGTTTGTGTGCGTCATTTGGAGACAAAACACCATTTTGAGAAGAATGAAGACTGTTTTGGATGTAAAGTTTCATTTTGCAGGAGAATTGAGGGGTTTTCAGAAATGTGTGAGTGATTTTTGGATTTGTGTGTAGAGTTCTGAGAATATGAGGCATCCTTTCAGAAAATGTGTTTAAACAATCGAGAAAAACTGTAACTATCTGTGTAAATGCAAAATAATAGTTAAATAGTTCTTTAACAGGAGATAATACAGTAAATCTCGGATATATCGGATTCAATTGTTCCCACTGGTTTTGTCCGATATAAGCGAAATCCGTTATATGCGTATACCAGAAAATGTCCGTTTTACGCATATATCGGATTTATATCCGGTATATGCGTAAATCGGATTTTATCCGTTATAAAAAGGCACTTCCTTGACTATGTTTCCAATGTACCTGGACGCGCAGGCAACGCTGCAAACGCTGCAAATGACGTCGTATAGCGGCCTGTCACGATTCGGTGAATCGGAGCGCCACGATGCGGCCATCCGATATATGCGAGGGAAATTTAATGGAAATGCATTGGAACGGGACTGGAGATTTTGTCCGAAATAGGCGAAATCCGTTATAAAAAATCCGATATATGCAATGAATTTTTATTGGAAATGCATTACAGAAAAATTGGTTCTTTTTTGTCTGTCCATTGTGAGCGAATTTCCGATATATCCGAGTCCGATATATTCGAGGTTTACTGTATTAGGAGAGTGTGCATACGCCAAAAAAAAGCACAAGTGGTGACGCTTTTAGTGCTCCCATCCAAACGTGTTCTAGCACAGCCATGAAAGGTTACTTTGTCTTTTATATTTGTCCTTCATCTCTTTTTTTCCTCCCTCCTGTAATTACCTTTTTCATTCATCCAATCTCTATTGTGATCCTGGGAGACGTTTTTTTAATGTGACGCTAAATGTATTCAGCGAACGTGGTGTCTAAGGTCATCAAAGGGGCGTCGTTCCAATCACTGAATCGAATTTCTAATTAGATTGTCTTTGGTCTTAATCAGATCAGAGCTTTGATATCCCGGACCGGACGTTTCACTCCATGAACACCACATGGCGCCTCTCCTCCTATGAGTCCATGACGGATGTGAAAGAGCTCATCCCTGAGTTTTTCTACCTCCCGGAATTCCTGGTCAACAGAGAGGGTTATTATGTTTACACTTGAAAATCTACTGATTGGTGTTTTGTTTTGTTTTTTAATCCTCAAGCACTTCCTCAAAGCTGGTTATTGATCATTTGTCTCAACAGGCTTTGATTTTGGGGTCCGTCAGAACAGCGAGAGGGTCAACCATGTCAATTTGCCTCCCTGGGCCCGCAACGACCCGCGTCTGTTCATCCTGATTCACCGCCAGGCGCTGGAGTCGGACCAAGTGTCTCAAACGCTGTGTCAGTGGATCGACCTGGTGTTTGGACTCAAACAAAAAGGCAAAGCTGCGGTCCAAGCTATCAACGTCTTCCACCCAGCTGTAAGAATCCCTTACTTTTAATCACGTTCGATCCAAAAATTTAACATATTTCTGTCAAATTTCACAGACCTATTTTGGCATGGACGTATCGGCAGTAGAAGATCCAGTTCAGCGAAGAGCGCTAGAGACCATGATCAAGACTTACGGGCAGACTCCCAGGCAGCTTTTCAGCACCTCCCATGTTAGCAGGGCTGGTCCTAAACTCATGATGGAGGGCGAGCTGCCGGCCGCTATGGGTCTCCTGGTTCAGCTGGCCTTCAGAGAAACCCGAGAGCAGGCTAAGGAGATCATCTGCCCCGTAAGCTCAATACCCAAACTGGTTCAGTTCCATCTAGAAAGTTTTAATGCGGGCCATATATAAATATACATACATAAACAGTTTCATGTTACTGTTAAAACATCAATAAAATTTTTACTTAGCATAATGGGGCCGGGGCGGCATGGTAGTCTAGTGGTTAGCGCGCAGACCCCACAGCTAGGAGACTAGGGTTCAATTCCACCCTCGGCCATCTCTGTGTGGAGTTTGCATGTTCTCCCCGTGCATGCGTACCCCATTCCAAAAACATGCTAGGTTAATTAGCGACTCCAAATTGTCCATATGAATGTGAGTGTGAATGGTTGTTTGTCTATATGTGCCCTGTGATTGGCTGGCGACCAGTCCAGGGTGTACCCAAAGACAGCTGGGATAGGCTCCAGCACCCCTGTGACCCTCGTGAGGAAAAGCGGTAGAAAATGAATGAATGAATGAAAAATTACTCTATATTAGGCTGCACGACGGACGAGTGGTTAGCATGCAGACCTCACAGCTAGGAGACCAGGGTTCAATTCCACCCTCGGCCATCTCTGTGTGGAGTTTGCATGTTCTCCTCGTGCATGTGTGGGTTTTCTCCGGGTACTCCGGTTTCCTCCCACATTCCAAAAACATGCTAGGTTAATTGGCGACTCCAAATTGTCCATAGGTATGAATGTGAGTGTGAATGGTTGTTTGTCTATATGTGCCCTGTGATTGGCTGGCCACCAGTCCAGGGTGTACCCCGCCTCTCGCCCGAAGACGCCCGCGACCCTTGTGAGGAAAAAGCGGGAGAAAATGAATGAATGAATGAATAATGGGGCCGTTCAACCTCATGAGTAGGAGTGTAAAGTTTGATTGATGAATTATGTAATAATTATATTCCTCCAATCCAACTACACTTGTGCTCATAAGTTTACATTTGCTCATCATGGTCTCACCATGGTTTTTTTTTACAGTATACTAGCTAACCTGAGTCTGCCTTGCCCACAGAGCCCACTGCCGTGGATCAAGGGTCTAAAGTGGGGCGAGTACGTGGGCTCCCCTAGTGCTCCCGATCCGGTGGTCTGCTTCAGCCAGCCTCATGGTGAGAGGTTTGGATCACTTCTGGCTTTGCCGACACGGGCCATTTGCGGACTGTCACGCAAGTTCTGCCTCATGATGATTTACAGCAAGGAACAGGGTAGGACACAGGTGTTTTTTGCAGTACCGCGCATCCTGGTGTGATACTTTGATATGTACTTGGTGTATCATGCAGGTGTTCGGAGCATGCACAGCACAGACATCCAATGGTCGGCCATCTTGAGTTGGGGCTACGCAGATAACATACTGAGGCTGAAGAGTAAACAGAGCGAACCGCCCATCAACTTCATTCAGTGCTCCCCACTGCACCAGGTGAACCCTATGCTAACCATATGCTAACAATCGCGGCGATCAGCTGCCAGCTCGCCGTCCGTCTGACTGCGTGTGTACGCGCGTCTCCTCCAGGTGACCAGCTGTGCTTGGGTGCCCGATGGCTGCCAGCTATTTACGGGAAGCAAGTGTGGAGTCATCACCGCCTACAGCAACCGCTTCACTAGCACCACAGTGGGTTTCCATGGCGACGTACCCCTCTAGCCCTCCGCCTCCACATCTCACACACACACACACATCCCCCCACTCCTGCTTTTTTCCTCTTCTTTTAAGAGGCGTGCAGCGCTCATACGCTCAGCCTCATTAGTCACATCACAGTTGCCCTTGAATCACATTTCCAGTGAGCCCACAAGTGGGATTAAGGGGTTCAAACAGGGATTCTTGCTTCCCTTTCTGTGACAGTTAACACCAACCAAAATACGTCATAAAACCTGAGATGAATCCTTCACAATCTGTGTCGCTAATGTGTGTGTGTGTGTGTGTGTGTGTGTGTTTTTTTTAGCCATCGGAGATGGAGGTGGAGTCTCAGGTTCACCTGTACGGACACACGGGGGAGGTCACCAGCCTGTTTGTGTGCAAACCTTACAGCATTCTCATCAGCGTCAGCACGGACGGCACCTGCATCCTCTGGGACCTCAACAGGTTGGCTCAAGGCCTACACACACACACACACGCACGTACACACATGAATAAACAAAATGTTGTGTTGTTTTGTTTTTAGGCTGTGTTATGTGCAAAGCCTCACCGGCCACAAGAGCCCCGTAACAGCAGTTTCTGCAAGCGAGACCACCGGTGACATCGCCACAGTTTGTGATTCAGGTGAAAGCTCCAGTCTAGAAGTCAGTGGTCTTTTAGGATCCTTGACGCCTATGTCAAGTACAGGAGGTCATTGGATGTGTTCCATAGACAATTTCGCATTTCAGGCAGATTGTGTTTTTTTTTCTTTTATGTTTGATGCAGACCACAACAAAGCAATATTTGAGTAACATGGCGGGAAAGGGTCAAATGAAAAGAAAATAGAGCTGTACCTTGTTTACCACGGTTAATTGGTTCCATACCCGACCCCAATAGGTGCATTTGGCAAAGCAGGATTCATTCATTTTCTACCGCTTTTCCTCATGAGGGTCGCGGGGGTGCTGGAGCCTATCCCAGCTGTCTTTGGGCGAGAGGCGGGGTACACCCTGGACTGGTGGCCAGCCAATCACAGGGCACATATAGACAAACAACCATTCACACTCACATTCATACCTATGGACAATTTGGAGTCACCAATTAACCTAGCATGTTTTTGGAATGTGGGAGGAAACCGGAGTACCCGGAGAAAACCCACGCATGCACGGGGAGAACATGCAAACTCCGCACAGAGATGGCCGAGGGTGGAATTGAACCCTGGTCCCCTAGCTGTGAGGTCTGCGCGCTAACCACTAGCTCACCGTGCCGCCCCCAAAGCAGGATTTAATGTTTATTAAATTGAATATATTTGTAGTTAGAGCATAGAAAACCAGTTTGTGACCTTTTAAATACGTGTTTTACCATTATTAGAGCCCTGCAGACATGAGATAACACCCCTATGGTCACCTTTAGACTCCTGTTCTTTGTTCACACAAACATATATATATATATATATATATCGTATTTACCGGACTATAAGTGACACTTTTTTTCATAGGTTGGCTGTTCCTGCGACTTATACTCCAGAGCGACTTATACATGAAAAAACTGTTTATGTTACATAAACACTGGACACCTTTTCTGTTCATGTTTATATATTTTTTGTGTAGCTGAATAAGCATTGTGTTAGCATATCTTACATCTATTTAGCCTGTTCTCTGTTGTTTTATTAATGTTAGAACTTGCCTTCCGTTTGTAAATTAATTACCCGCAAAAAATTTGACTTATATGTATGTTTTTTTCTACTTAATTATGCATTTCTGGCCTTGTGTGACTTATACTCTGGAGCGACTTATGTATGTTTTTTTCTACTTAATTATGCATTTTTGGCCTTTTGCGACTTATAGTCCAGAAAATACGGTATATGGCTTCATCGTTCTTGCATTTGAACCCACATTGGGTTCATGTGTACAGTGGGTGGAGGTAGCGACCTGCGTCTGTGGACCGTGAACGGAGACCTCATCGGCCATGTGCACTGCAGAGAGATCATTTGCTCCGTAGCGTTCTCCAATCAACCGGAGGGCGTGTCTGTCAACGTCATCGCTGGCGGGCTAGAAAATGGAGTTGTCAGGTGAGTGTTTTCTTTTTCATGAATTTATCGCTTTCATCTGTCCACCATAATTTTCATCTCCCTTTTAGACTTTGGAGCACGTGGGACTTAAAACCAGTGCGAGAGATCACCTTTCCCAAGTCGTGCAAACCTATCATCAGGTAATATTGCGCGTGTATGCTTTTCTCGTATACTTTTGTTGTTGTAGCGATTGTTTGACAAGTCTTCTGTTTGCCTCAGCCTGACGTACTCGTGTGACGGGCACCACCTGTACACGGCCAACAGCGAGGGCACGGTGATGGCGTGGTGTCGGCGGGACCAGCAGCGCATGAAGCTGCCCATGTTCTACTCTTTCTTAAGCAGCTACGCCGCCGGCTGAGCATGTATGTATGTATGCGTGTGTGAGAGATGTTTACTACCACCCAGGTGTGTCCTCACTCCTCCCATGGAGAGAAACAAATGACAGCCTCAAATACCCTGCTTGACTTTTAACGCAAGCCCCCCCCCCCCCTATCCCCAGCCATATTATATAAATATATATTATAAGAGCGTACATAAAGGAATGTTTGGGTTGGTGGACTTGTGGCTGCAACAGACACTTTAAACACAATGCATCTCTGCATGTGGCTTTCTTCTCTTGTTTCCTGTTTTGTTTTGGTTTTTCTTTCTCCCTATTAAGCTGCTAGCTTGGCTAAACAGCCAAACGTTCCATCTCTGGGCTTGTCTGCTCCTCTTTGTAACAGCCAAAGGAAGGACGGGCCAAGATGTCCTACTACTGCATGCCAGATTGACACTTGACTGTATGGAGGTGACGTGCTCCTCTTTGCAACTGTCCTTTCTATGTATTATATGGTATCGATATGCCTTTTTATTCATATGACCTCATCTGCAGCCCATTTGCACTACATTGCAAGCCATCTACCGACACCATTGAAGTATATTTCGGTAAACACACTTCCTGAAGTGTGTCCGATCGAACAGGCGACCAAGCATGTCTGTTTTCATGCAGATGTTCTTTTCCATTCCACTTCTACTTTGCTGCACTTTGTTCATTATCATCATGGCACTTTTTTTTTTCTTTTTGGTTTAATATTCACAGCCTGTCAACTTCAATCATCTCACAGAGAGCAATATCTGACGACATGCAATAGGTCATTTTTTTTGTTTGTTTTTTTTTGCCTTTTGAGCCTTCTGCAGCAATGTCTTACATTTCACTTGTTTACAAGAAAGGGAATATTTGTTATGAATGAACGTTTTCTGATCGCGTTGCTGATTTCCTCGCCTCGTTTCTGTGCTTACATGTACATACATTTACACCGACACCTTTTACCACAACCGTCTCTCTTGCTACGAAAAGCAGCATGAAGGAATATGCGATGTAATGTTTTTTTTTAAAGTGTTTTTTTTCTCTCTAGATAAATTTGAGCTATGCAGAAGTGAAGCCTGTCTAAAGTTGTAAAAAAAAAAAAATCTGTCTGATTGAATTAACCTCACTGGGCTCGGTTGTGCAGTTTGGACTGAAAGTTTTGTTTGTAATATATATGTGTGGGTGTGTGAATAAACCAAGTGATGAGTATAAATATATATAAATATTTGAAGACCTGTTACACCGCTTGTGTCACTTTCTTGGCAACAGTATTTTTAATAACAGCTTTACAAAATAATATAGAATATGGGATTAAATCTGCGACTCCGGGATCTTAATGTGTTTATTTTTGAGGCGCTCCTCTGTTGCTCTGGTCGTATGATAGAAGACATCTTTGGTGTTCTGTCTGAGGCCTACTGCCCCAAAACAGAATGTTTCCACCTCCATGTTCGAGAGTCGGGACGGCGTTACGGGTTATATTTGGCAAACATGTGAAATTTTGTCTGCATTTGAACACATCACATTCTCCCGAGCGGGAAAAAAGCACATTCTCTGCTTTGCTGACTGTTCACCAGTCACCTTCAGACGGGCCTTCTTGAGCAGGAACCTTGGAACCTTTATGAGGATCACAATCCATTCCAGTGAAGTGTGTTAACTTCATTTAACTGAAGTGTTTTAACTCTTCTCTTTGTAGTTTTTGGCTAGTTACTCACTAGCGGGTTCACTCTAGAGCAGGGGTCTCAAACTCAATTTACTTGGGGGTCTGGGTGAGACTGGGCCACATCAGGTTTTCAAAAAAAAAAAAAAAAAATTAAAAAACTTCACTTTGGTTCCAATTTCTACAAGAAAAGCTCTGATAAAACATTCCACTGTTCTCAAATATCTTACTTTTTATTTTTCTACACAAAATAAGATGAAAAATAAATAAACAAATCAAGAATAAAGAAAATCAATCAGTAGACGTACAGCAAGGGCTAACCTGAAACGGGGCATCAAGCAGGCGAAGCACTGCTACAAGCTAAGGGTTGAGGAGCACTTCTCCAACTCCAACCCCCGACGCCTGTGGCAAGGCATCCGAGTCATCACAGACCATAAACCCACCAACCCCTCCCCCCCTCCCTCTGACACATCCTTCCTAGATGAGCTCAACAACTTCTATGCTCGCTTTGAGAAGAACAACCACACATCTGCAATAAAGGCAAAATGGACAGCTGATCACCAACCACTAAGACTCTCCACTACTGACGTTGAAGCAGTGTTGCGCAAGATCAACGGACACAAAGCTGCAGGACCTGATGGCATCCCTGGTCGTGTTCTCAGAGCATGTGCTGGTGAGCTAGCGGGGGTCCTGACGGACTTATCAACCTTTCCTTGGCCCAGGCCACTGTCCCAACCTGCTTTAAAACCACTACCATCGTGCCAGTACCAAAACACTCCGCCCCAACGTGCCTAAATGACTACCGTCCAGTGGCAGTGGAGCAGCTAGTCCTGGCACATCTCAAATCCTGCCTTCCCCCCACCCTGGACCCCCATCAATTTGCCTACCGTAAGAACAGGAGTACACCTCTCACACTTGGACAATAAGGACACATATGCCAGAATGCTCTTCATAGACTTCAGCTCAGCATTCAATACAGTCATCCCCTCCAAGCTAGTAGCCAAACTCGCAGACCTGGGCATCACAGCTCCTGTCTGCAACTGGTTACTGGACTTTCTGACCAAGAGGCCGCAACATGTTCGGCTGGACCACCACTGCTCCTCCACCCTCACCATAAACACCGGAGTACCACAAGGCTGTGTGTTAAGTCCATTCCTCTACTCTCTCTTCACCCACGACTGCAAACCCAAACATGGCTCCAATGCCATGGGAGCCAGTGCAGGTTGGCTAGTATTGGAGAAATATGGTCACACTTGCGTGTCCTTGTAAGAAGTCGCGCTGCGGCATTTTGTACTAACTGCAAGCTTTTGAGACTCGCCATTGGAAGACCAGAAAGCAGTACATTACAATAGGAGGAGGCGCTATAGGAGCTTACGGACAAGAACCACCAGGTTCAGGAACAGCTTTTTCCCAACAGCTGTCTCCTTGTTGAACTCTGCCCCCCATTGCCCACCCCTTCCACTACTTACATCCCCCCGCTGATCTATGCCCCCCCCATCACTTCATTGCACTACTTCATTGCACTATTGTACATATTACTATCTTGTTGATTCATTGATCATACTGTTTATAATTTATATAATCTGCAATAACCATACTCTAGTCACTTCACTGCAATACTGTACATATTACTGTTATTATATATTGCCACATCCATACTGTATCTACAATAGCCATATTATAGTCATTTATATCCCTGTACATATCCTCACTGTATTATAGTCATAGCCTGTTATAGTTTTATTTACATAGATCTGTCCATACTTACTACTAAGGTACTTATAAAACTGCACTTCTGGTTGGATGCTAACTGCATTTTGTTGCCCTGTACCAGTGACGTGAGCAATAACAATAAAGTTGAATCTAATCTAATCTAATAAATAAATAAATATAATAATAACAATAAAACGGCAAATAATAAAAACTTAAGAAACCACATATAGTTGGTGGGTAGACAAATTATTTTTTTCAGATTAAAATGAACAAAGCATTATTAGAGCCCTGTAGACATGACAAAACACGACTATAGTCACATTTATACTCTTTTTATTTACAACATATTGCGCAACTGCAGGGTCTTGAGACACATGCTAACTCGCAAACTAGAGAGCTAGCGACCTAAACGGTAGCCTTCAAGTTATTTCCTTTAAACTTAAATAGCCAAAAACTTACCACTTCCACACGGATAGGGAGGATAACTTTTAACAGTTATTTAACCTTTAACATGAACATTAATCAAACGTAATAATTTTTTCTGGGTACATGATACCATACAGCATCCATATCAAACTTGTGCGTGCCACACTAACATTAAACTTTCATATCAAGGCGGGGGCCTCAAACTAGTGTCTTGCGGGCCACATTTGGCCCGGGGGCCGCGTGTTTGAGACCCCTGCTCTAGAGGGTGGTTCACTCTTATTAGTGATGGAGTACGGTGGGGTCACTCTTCAGTCACCCCCATAGTTGGGGGTTTGTGGTGCAGAACATAGTTA
This sequence comes from Doryrhamphus excisus, assembly GCF_030265055.1. Lineage (NCBI taxonomy): Eukaryota > Metazoa > Chordata > Actinopteri > Syngnathiformes > Syngnathidae > Doryrhamphus > Doryrhamphus excisus. Next base: position 6,917,854 of record NC_080485.1, read on the forward strand.
AGTCTAACCGCTGTTTCACTGCAGCACACAACTTTCCGTGGGCAAGCAGACGAGAACTGCCTATTTTGTGGAGGATCTGTTAATAAAATCGCATCTTGCATGAACTGCAAGCGGTAGGTCGGTTTTTCGTGATTACTTTAGACGCTTCTGGTCAAGTATTTTTCACAATGTTGACTTGGACTTAAATTCTAAAGCGTAATTCGGCATGTAAATTGGTTAATATTAGAAGCTCTCTGTAGTAGCATGAGTGGGCATGTAAACCAAGGAGTCTAAATTTAAAACAGGTGTGCAGATTAGCATCAACTACTGTATTATGCCCTGGCTTGGCCACCATGATGGTGAGCAAAATCCAGAAAATACGTATGTATTGGAAACGTCCTTAGCACTCTAATCAGCTATCAATTGCTCTAAGAGACGGTCGAAAAACAATAGCAGAGCTTTGGTAGCCCCCCCACTGGCCATCCAGTCAATACAGGTATCAGCTTATTATATATCAGGGGTCTCAAACTCAATTTACTTGGGGGCCACTGGAGCTAGGGTCTGGGTGAGGCTGGGGCGCATCAGGTTTTCAAAAAAAAAAAAAAAACACTTTTTCAGTGCTTTGATCTCAGTCATGGATGATGAGAGAAAAACTAAAACAGGCGAGCTTGTTCGCTTGCGTATGGGCGGGGCAAAATCGCGTCATTTGTGTCCGGTGTGCACGCCGATTTTGGTGTCATTTCTGGGTACATGAAACCATACGGCATCCATATCAAACTATTAAGGCGGGGGCCTCAAACTAGCATCCTGTGGGCCGCATTTGGCCCGCGGGCCGGGAGTTTGAGACCCCTATAATATATAAGTTGATGTGCTATACATATCACTATATTGACACTTACTATGGTACCCATTATGTCATTGGATGGTCATATCATACAATGATCATCAATTATCATTATTAAAAAAAACAAAACCTTAAACTGTATTATGGAAAGCAGGAAGTGAACAAATGTAACAGTTACTGATTGTAAAAGTACCAGATGGAGGGGTAGGATTTAATAAGCTTTGCTTCTTCCTACTCCTTTTGGACATGTGGAACTGTGAACTGATTATGGGATGCACTCAATTGTAATCTGATGCATGTTCAAATGAAATAAAACCATTACCATTACTATTAAGTGGGGCATTGTTAAGGTAGGTGTACCTAATGATGTGACCGAGTATACTGTACAGTGTATGCACTGTGTGTAATGTGGTTGTCATGAACTTCCGGCTGTTACTATGAGGGGGAGGCGGGTGTGGCTGTGATGTCAAAGCTGATGAAGATGAAGGAGGGGAAGCCTGCAAATCACTGACGTTTCCTGCTGCTGCTGCTGCTGCTGCAACGACGCTCATCAAGAAGCCATTCCTGCTGCGTTCAGGGTCAAGCCTACGCGGTCGGAGAACTCACGCTCCCGCTCAGACACAGCGTGAATCTCGTCGTCATCCGGAGGTGCTCCCCTCCACACACCCATCCCTCACCCCCACTCTCTTTTTTTTTTTTTTTTTTGCTAGCATATCATCGACCCCAGCAACGGTGGTGTTCACCGAGATCTCCTCCTCCTCTTCTTCTTCTTCTTCTTCCTCGGAACACGCACGACTCACGGAGCGGACCTGCCGAGGCCAGATTCCGGCATTGCTACAGCGGGATCCACCGCGACGACGCCGTGGGGGGGTTTCCTCCTCGTTTTCTTTTAACATTTGACAAATCTTCTTTGTGTGCGTATAGGGTGGAGTCAATCGGAATTCTCCAATTTGGGGGGAGAAAAAAAGCACCGACATATTTCAGGTAAGCCTCCATCACTGATATTTAGACATCACCTCCATCCTTTTCATCCGCTATTGAATATCGTCCATGTTGACCGTCTTCTATGTGTTTGAATGGGGGAGGCCCAGGATGAAAGGCAATAAATTGGCTTTCAATGGAATCCCCTCTTTGAACGCATCACTGCGCCGTCTTCTGTATGAAATATAAAACCATAATGTAAAATTATCCATGCATTCAGATGCACCGCGCCCTTGATTTATATCAAATATAGATATTTGTGGTCAGGTGTCATTTCCTGTGGATGCTGCTGACCACGTCATGGGGAAGGTGTGTGTGTGTGTGTGGTGGTGGGGGGAACCTGGGCCTTTAATAGGAGTAGCACTGATCTGTTACAAATAGATCTACAATATGTCTATAAAGGTGCAATATATGAGATTATAGTACTGTATTTTGGGTTTTTTTTACACATATGCCACAAAAAATATAGTCTGATACATGTTGACTTCCTGGTTGTTGCCATCATACAGCCTTCATTAAGCCATACAATTCAACTGAACCATTTCGGCACCCTTAGGAGATGTGGGAACGTATGCACATGAACTATTATGGTAAAGGGTGCCCACTTTTTTTTTTTTTGCCTAAAAAAAACTACAAAAATACATGAAAATATCAAAGTGGCTCCTCGCATCCTTTGATACCAGGATGTGGCCCTCAGTGAAGACATACTCACACTGACTTTGAGGATTAGTTGAGTTGTTTTAACGGTCTGCCAAATTACATGCGAGGGTGGCGATTGCATGAATTGAAGAGCAGGGGTACACCCTGGACTGGTGGCCAGCCAATCACAGGGCACATATAGACAAACAACCATTCACACTCACATTAACCTAGCATGTTTTTGGAATGTGGGAGGAAACCGGAGTACCCGGAGAAAACCCACGCATGAACGGGGAGAACATGCAAACTCCACACAGAGATGGCCGAGGGTGGAATTGAACCCTGGTCTCCTAGCTGTGAGGTCTGCACGCTAACCACTAGACCGCCGTGCCGCCCTAAATAAGTATTTATATGATTAAATGTGGCTGTTATTGTTGACAACTTGCGAGGAGCACCCTTTTGATGTGGCAATAAATTATAATGCTATGGTTAGCATCACACTTTTCCATACTTATTTTCCATCACTTCGGGAAGACTTCGGTACTACTGTCGGGGTCACCAGTGAAGCACCGAAGAATTGCAGTCTGAGGCGGAGTGTCGAATTTGGGAGAAAACTTTATTTTTCTTGCAAACATTAACTTGCACTCTTTGCTACGTGAGACATGAAAGCCCCGTCTCTCAACCACAACAGGAAGTGGAAAAACCCCTGTCCCTTGCGCCCATCCCTCCGTGTGGCAACCCCTCCCCTATCGATCGTTCCGAGGTGAATTATGTCCCAGTAACCCACCACTACAATATAGTTTATATTATAGTATTTATATTATTAAATGTGACTGTTATTGTGGGCAGCACGGCGGTCTAGTGGTTACCTCACAGTGAGGAGACCAGGGTTCAATTCCACCCTGTGGAGTTTGCATGTTCTCCCCGTGCATGCGTGGGTTTTCTCCGGGTACTCCGGTTTCCTCCCACATTCCAAAAACATGCTAGGTTAATTGGTGACTCCAAATTGTCCATAGGTATGAAAGTGAGTGTGAATGGTTGTTTGTCTATATGTGCCCTGTGATTGGCTGGCCACCAGTCCAGGGTGTACCCCGCCTCTCGCCCAAACACATGCAAATACTGTCTAGACACACAGGAGGTCATTTTTGATTATGATGGACATAAAAGGGCTAGGATGTGCTAGGCTAAGAGAGGCTAGGATAAGAGAAGCTAGGCTAGGATTGGCTAACGCTAAGAGAAGCTAGGCTAGGCAAGTACATGCAAGGCTAAGATATGCTAGGCTAGGATAAGAAAGGCTAAGATATGCTAGGCTAGGATAAGAAAGGCTAAGATACGCTAGGCTACGATATGCTAGGCTAAGATATGATAGGCTAGGCTAAGATATGCTAGGCTAAGAAACACAGCTGGGATAGGCTCCAGCACCCCCGCAACCCTCGTGAAGAAAAAGCGGTAGTAAATGAATGAATGACTGTTATTGTTGAAAACTTGCGAGGAGCACCCTTTTGATGTGGCAATAAATGCTAGTGCTATGGTTATCATCACACTTTTCCATTCTTATTTTCCATCATTTTTTTGAAAATTTCCCTGACTGGCATCACAACAAAAAAACCCACACACTTCTGAAATATCATGATATTTGCTGAGTTCTCATATGATATCACACATGATAGCATTTCACATTGGCATTAAACACATCGTGACACTTGTAGAGGAGGTTCTGCTGTGGATTCAAGAAGTATTAAAGTATGAGCAGATAGTGATGCTGACATATTCTGCCACAGGAAGCACGATGAAGGACGGTATCGCCAACAACAGCACAGCCAGCATCTCCCAAGCTAGGAAAGCTGTGGAGCAGCTCAAGATGGAGGCTTGCATGGACAGGATAAAGGTATGGAGCTTCAAGTGTATTTCTTTATCATACAACAAAAATAACTTTTTCACTGAAAAGTTTGACATATTTATGTATGTCATTTATAAATGTACATACACTGTCTGTGAGAAAAGCAAAGCATTTGGTATAGATTGGTCATTATGGCCTCGCCTCTTAGCCTAGCATATCTTAGCCTAGCCTATCATCTCTTAGCCTAGCATATTTTAGCCTTTCTTATCCTAGCCTAGCATATCTTAGCCTTTCTTATCCTAGCCTAGCATATCTTAGCCTTTCTTATCCTAGCCTAGCATATCTTAGCCTAGCCTATCATATCTTAGCCTAGCATATCTTAGCCTTTCTTATCCTAGCCTAGCATATCTTAGCCTAGCCTATCATATCTTAGCCTAGCATATCTTAGCCTTTCTTATCCTAGCCTAGCATATCTTAGCCTAGCCTATCATCTCTTAGCCTAGTATATCTTAGCCTTTCTTATCCGAGCCTAGCATATCTTAGCCTAGCCTATCATATCTTAGCCTAGCTTAGCCTAGCATATCTTAGCCTTTCTTATCCTAGCCTGACATAGCCTTTCTTATCCTAGCCTAGCATATCTAAGCCTTGTATATACTTGCCTAGCCTAGCTTCTCTTATCGTTAGCCAATCCTAGCCTAGCTTCTCTTATCCTAGCCTCTCTTAGCCTAGCGCATCCTAGCCCTTTTATGTCCACCATAATCAAAAATGACCACCTGTGTTTCTAGACAGTATTTGCAGTATTACTGACACATGAAATCAATTTACTTATTTTAATTCAATACAATCATTTTATCCGCATATGGCCTAATATTGGCTGAAAAACATGTTGCTAGCATAACATGTATTCAAGAGAGAGGAGGGGGAAGGAGAAGGTACAGGCCCACCCAGTTCTGGGAAGAGAAAATGAAAAGCATTATTATTATAGTGTTAGCATTATTTAGCATAATTATTCACAATATACTCAATAGACATAGCTGAACTTGTTTCTTTTTGATTTGTGTCTTTAGTAGCAGGCAGTAGCAGTCAGTGGATTTGATTTGGTACTTGGGCCGTCAGTGGGCCTGAGAGAGCCAGTATCCATGTCAGTGTCAATATCAGTAGTTAATGATAATAAATAGCTGCCATTGCATGGTTTCAAACCAGGGTTCGTACAGGTTCGTACCAGTCGTTCGTAACAGGGGTTGCCACCAGGAATTCAGCAGTGGTTTCTACATTTTGTGGCAAAGTGGGTGAAGTCTTTCATTTTATTTTGTTATTGGTGACAAAGGAGAAAGGAAAGCACCCCATCATTCATTAAAAAGGGTCCCATCATGCCTTTTTCATTCATTCATTTTCTACCGCTTAGCCTCACGAGGGTCGCGGGCGTGCCTATCCCAGCCAATCACAGGGCACATATTGACAAACAACCATTCACACTCACATTCATACCTATGGACAATTTGGACTCGCCAATTAACCTAGCATGTTTTTGGAATGTGGGAGGAAACCGGAGAAAACGGGTAGAACGGGTAGAACGGGGAGACCATGCAAACTCCACACAGAGATGGCCGTGAGTGGAATCAAACCCAGGTCTCATAAGCATGACTTTAGTTTTTGTTTTTTAAAATAATAGTTAAAATTCTCTCAGTAGCCACGTTTACTCTTTCCAAACGTTTACTCTTTCCAAATGGAATCTTTCCAAAAGACTTTTCCGAAAACAGTGGTTACATCCATGGAATAGGTATATTCCAATTTTTTGTCTGGATGTTCCACTATAATCAAACAGAATCGTCAATGGGGCATGCCCAGGAAAGCATAAACATCAACATCTTGTGCCCATTCCTATCCCAGCTGGCCGCCAGCCAATCACAGAGCACATATAGACAAACAACCATTCACACTCACATTCATACCTATGGACAATTTGGAGTCGCCAATTAACCTAGCATGTTTTTGGAATGTGGGCGAAAACCCACGCATGCACGGGGAGAACATGCAAACTCCACACAGAGATGGCTGAGGGTGGAATTGAACTCAGGTCTCCTAGCTGTGAGGCCTGCATGCTAACCACTCATCCACCATGCAGCCCCTGTTGCAAGACATTATAGGTTAATCAATTATGAAGACGCTACAATGTATGAAAATCTCAATAAAATACAAAGTCTGTTTTGGGATGTTCGTACCAGTTTTTGTACCAGAGTCAAACTGCCGTCATCGTAAAACCTTATGGGCAATGGTTGAAGTAGCATTTTGATATCAATAACGTTTATTTAAGTTGTAGTACTTTTGTACTTTCACCTTTTACACTATTAACTTTAACAAGGGTAATAAAAGTTGCTAATGCGGCTCACATCTCATTTTTAAAACAAGCCTAATGGTTAACCACTGTGTAGCTAGCGTCAAATCAATATAACGCAACAATTAACAATAGCAGCTTGCTATTTGCAGCTAATTGGCTCATTGTTGCGTGAAGGTAGTAGTCACATCTTTCAGATGTTTTATCAGGTTGCTCAGTGAAAGTTGTGGTCAGCACATCTGCCTCAGAACTAGGTGGTTGTGTGTTCGAATCTCCACTTGGACACCTCTGTGTGGAGACTCTAAATGAATGTGACTGTGAATGACGGTAATACCTGATGTGGACTGTAGACGCATTCATAACGTCAGTGAGGAATGACAGTGGTTCTTTTAGAGTTGGGACACTATAGACAGATTCCGGCCAGGGAAACTGTTAGACAGTAATACCTCATGTGGACTCTAGACGTACTCATAACCTCAGTGAGGAATGATAGTGGTTCTTTTAGAGTTGGGACACTATAGACAGATTCCGGCCAGGGAAACTGTTAGACAGTAATACCTGATGTGGACTGTAGACGTACTCATAACCTCAGTGTGGAATGGATAGATAGTGGTTCTTTTAGAGTTGGGACACTATAGACAGATTCCGGCCAGGGAAACTGTTAGACAGTAATACCTGATGTGGACTGTAGACGTACTCATAACCTCAGTGTGGAATGGATAGATAGTGGTTCTTTTAGAGTTGGGACACTATAGACAGATTCCGGCCAGGGAAACTGTTAGACAGTAATACCTGATGTGGACTGTAGACGTACTCATAACCTCAGTGTGGAATGGATAGATAGTGGTTCTTTTAGAGTTGGGACACTATAGACAGATTCCGGCCAGGGAAACTGTTAGACGGTAATACCTGATGTGGACTATAGACGTATTCATAACCTCAGTGAGGAATGATAGTGGTTCTTTTAGAGTTGGGACACTATAGACAGATTCCGGCCAGGGAAACTATTAGACGGTAATACCTGATGTGGACTGTAGACGTATTCATAACTTCAGTGAGGAATCATAGTGGTTCTTTTAGAGTTGGGACACTATAGACAGATTCCGGCCAGGGAAACTGTTAGACGGTAGTACCTGATGAGGACTGTTTTGTTAGATTTATTTGAGTACACACATAACCATGAATAACTCCGTTCCTCTCTCGTTACTCACTCTTTGCGCTGATGAGACATTCAAGCACACACATGTTTCTGAAAGTTCTGTGTGCTTTGTTTTCACCATGATGCTAAAAAGATTGACTTGTCTTTTATCACATAATAATCGATTAGTACTTTTCAGGAAGCTTTTCATTGGAGTGTGTGAACATTCTTCAAGGCATTATGCGGTTAAAATATTGACTGTGGTTTTTAGCCATCCTCAATTTCAATAAGCTTTAGCTTGCAGTATTTTTTTTGTGTGTGTCAAGTTTCAGGAGTGCGATGGAGACTTAAAAGTTTGCGTCATCATGTCGTTCATTATGCCTGCCGCCGTGTGTTCTGAGAAAGATTTCCCCACAGTGGAAAGGCTGCTCGCTCAGCATTGCAGACCAGGCTGGAACCCTGCCATGCAGCTTCATTGCTCCTCATCATCCTTCATACACACTCAGCACTACTGAAGCTGCCTGCAGGAAGGAAACTAAACATTCATTGGCCTTACTGTAGATCATGTGTTATATAGCCACGTATACATGGACCCAAATATTCCAATTGCATTCGGTTTATTTGCCCAAACAGAAAGTATACACCTCATTCCGAAAGAAAAGTTCCAATCCGAATGAACATTTAAACGGATTCACAGGGGTGGAATATTCCTTTCCCCAATCCGATTGAGGTATCTTGTACTCGCTCAATTGGAAAGTTGTCATGGCGCGTTCTTTTTTGTCGTGTTTTTCTTCTTCTGTTGTTTATTAACGGTTGACAAACAGCTTTCGTGTGCATTACCGCCATCTGTGGAACAGAATCTATACCCTTCTATACGCCATTCACAAGTCCAGTTTTGCTTTAAAAAGAAAATATGTATTTATATAAAACATGTCCCAAGTTTAATTATAAAATATTAGCAAGATTGAATTTTTTCTTGATTTTTTTCTTGTTTAAATATATCCTGGGTGCGTTATTTCAGCGCATGCTCAGATATGACGTAACACGCAGCTCAAGACGTTCTTCAGTTTTAAAAATGGAGGCGAGCAATCGGCACTGGACTGCTGTGGAAAGTTTTGTTTTTGATCCAAACTAAATTCCAAGACTGGACAAACGGAAAAACTTGCAATACTGAGTTATTCCAACAAGTGAAAGAAAAACTCGGGGAAGTCGGTATCATGTGATGTTGATGTTTACGTTTTACTGGGCATGCCCCATTGACTATTCTGGTTGATTATAGTGACGCATGTAGACAAGAGATTGGAATATTTTTTTCCATGTATACCATTGGTTTCGGAAAAGTCATTTGGAAAGATTCCATTCGGAAAGAGAAAAAGCTCCTGGTATAAACGTGGCTAATGACAGAGTGAAAGTGTTTCAACTATTCTTCTTCATTCTTGGTCCTCAGTCATGTGACTTTTACATTAGTGTTGACCACTACAATCGTCATGGTTGTCTCCATGCTACTCTGTATAACCACTCACACATCCACTGACCCATACGTTCTCTCGTTCATCATGCATCTGTCCCTTCACACATCCACTTATCCACTGACACATCCGTTGACCCATACATCTCCCCATTCGTCCCTGTGTCCATCCAGTCACACATCCGCTTATTCACTCAGGCATTCGTTGACCCATGCATCCCTCCATCCGACCATGCATCTGTCCACTCACACGTCACCCCCCCCCCCCCATTTGTCCATCCACCTGTCCACTCACCCATCTGTTTATCCACTCATACATCCATCGAGCCATACATCCCCCGTTTGTCCACTGACACATCCATCGACTAACACCTGCCATACATCCATGTATCTATCTATTTATCTATTTGTTTACCTACTCACATACCCATTCATCCATCTGTCAATGAATAAATGAATGCATGCAATTTGGAGATCATTTGCTATTTGAAAGACGTAAATTGCACGTAAAATTCTCCATGATGACTTACCAAATGATACACCATGAGTAAAATACAAATCTTATACACTTTTTTAACCTTTGTAACATGACTAGTCAGAAAAGCAAACGTGTATATTTATTTAATGAAATATGTTGTGAAGTTGAGTGTATCAATGAATGAAAGCGGCATAAAAAGCAGAGCAGAGCAGAGACGGACGGATGCGGTAGGAAAGCATTGTTGTCAGTGTCTGGTGCTTCTCTAGATTTAATTAAGGGACGTGACAACTCGGAGTGTGTATCAGACAGGAGCAGCGGCCCATTCAGGGACCTTCTCATTAATCGCTCAATCAGCCAAAGGAACGTGAACTGTGTTAATTAGAAGGACTCTCTGTGCATCATGGGGCTGCAGTGTAATTACAGCCAGTCTGGACCTTAACCACACACACACACACACTGACTTTCTCAGCAGAAAACCTTCCTAAATTTGCACTATAATTCACTTTGATTATCAGAGTAATTATGCAGTTTATCCTCATCGTAATGAAAGTTCTTGTTAATATTCTCCTTTGTGCAGACTTCAGTACTGTCATAACTAAATGAGGTTATCTAGAGAAGGATATTGAACAATAACGACTACGAGGGTGTATTAGGGCCACACTCAAATTAACAGTGCCGCAATTGGCTGACGACCCATCCAGGGTGTACTTTGCCTCTCGTCCAAAAAGTCAACTGGGATAGGCCCCAGAATACCCAAATGACCTGGGTTAGGACAAAATAGAAAATGGATGGATGGTTGAAATAATAGCTAACAAGATAAAGACCTACCTGAATAGCCATTTTAGTTTGATGACAGAACAAAAGAAGCGATGGTGCAAAACCAAACTTTCTGATGTGGATGTGCTGATGAAACATCATTTCATTGTTTGCTGACTTATCCTTGTAGTTACGTCTTTTTTCTTATATCTACTATGAAAGGTTGTTGACAGATTAAAATCCATTTCTTTTGCTGGTAAGGAATCAGGAACTCCAACCACTTGGGCCTGATGGTGGCGTCTTTAGGAATTGTAAACAAACGTGGCTTTGCTAGGAAGTAAACAGAGGGGCAGAGCGCTTATCCGGTTTACAGACACACCCATATAAGGACGTCCACCCCTCTGTGACATCACAAAGGGGCAGTTTTACCACGCCTTTTGAAACAGAGTGTTTTAAGCCATCCTAAACTTCTAAACTTCTTTCAGGGCTGAAACTTTGGCATCGTTTAACACGACAATACAACATTCTAACTACATTTATAGGTCAGAAAAGTGAAAAAATATCCAGGATGAAAGGTTGTTGACCGATTAAAATCCATTTCTTTTGCTGGTAAGGAATCAGGAACTCCAACCACTTGGGCCTGATGGTGGCGTCTTTAGGAATTGTAAACAAATGTGGCTTTGCTAGGAAGTAAACAGAGGGGCAGAGCGCTTATCCGGCCTACAGACACATCCATATAAGGACATCCACCCCTCTGTGACATCACAAAGGGGCAGTTTTACCACGCCTTTTGAAACAGAGTGTTTTGAGCCATCCTAAACTTCTTCCAGGGCTGAAACTTTGGCATCGTTTAACACGACAATACAACATTCTAACTACATTTATAGGTCAGAAAAGTGAAAAAATATCCAGTATGAAAGGTCGTTGGCAGATTAAAATTCATTTCTTTTGCTGGTAAGGAATCAGGAACTCCAACCACTTGGGCCTGATGGTGGCGTCTTTAGGAATTGTAAACAAATGTGGCTTTGCTAGTAAGTAAATAGAGGGGCAGAGCGCTTATCCGGCTTACAGACACGGCCATATAAGGACATCCACCCCTCTGTGACATCACAAAGGGTCAGTTTTACCACGCCTTTTGAAACAGCGTGTTTTGAGCCATCTTAAACTTCTTTCAGGGCTGAAACTTTGGCATCGTTTAACACGACAATACAACATTCTAACTACATTTATAGGTCAGAAAAGTGAAAAAAGCCTATGAGGTACCCTTTAAATTAGAATTAACTTTCCTATCACGATAAGACCTCTTTCTTGTGAAATCATTTTTTACACATTTTATTCTCATAATAGTACAACATTTGCTTGGAAATATTACATTATCTTCAATTAAGGTGATATGTTGTTGCTTTTAAGTCCCTAGTAGGTTTTTTTTTTCCACATATAATCCTATTATACCAAACTTTTGGTGACCTCAACTTGTGAATGCAATCAATGTGGTTGGTGTTTGTGATTTTACAAGAGAAGGTTGACAATGTATTCATATGCTCAGGTAGCTGCATTGGAAATAATGTAACTCTAATACTCCAAATTATCCATAGGTATGAATGTGAGTGTGAATGGTTGTTTGTCTATATGTGCCCTGTGATTGGCTGGCCACCAGCTGGGATAGGCATGGGCATAGGATGTTGATGTTTACGCTTTCCTGGGCATGCCCCATTGACGATTCTGTTTGATTATAGCGGCACATCCAGACAAGAGATTGGAATATTCCTATTGCATGTATGTAACCACTGTTTTCAGAAAAGTCATTTGGAAAGATTCCATTTGGAAAGAGTAAACGTTTGGAAAAAGTAAACGTGGCTACTGAGAGAATTTTAACCATTATTTTAAAAACAAAAACTAAAGTCATGCTTACGTGACCTGGGTTCGATTCCACTCACAGCCATCTCTGTGTGGAGTTTGCATGTTCTCCCCGTGCATGCGTGGGTTTTCTCCGGGTACTCCGGTTTCCTCCCACATTCCAAAAACATGCTAGATTAATTGGTGACTCCAAATTGTCCATAGGTATGAATGTGAGTGTGAATGGTTGTTTGTCTATATGTGCCCTGTGATTGGCTGGCGACCAGTCCAGGGTGTACCCCGCCTCTCGCCCTAAGACAGCTGGGATAGGCTCCAGCACCCCCGCGACCCTCGTGAGGAAAAAGCGGTAGAAAATGAATGAATGAATGAATAATAATGGTCAGTTTTGGTTGACTGTGTCAGAGAGAGAGAGTTGCTGTTCATGCACCTGAATGAGGTAACCCAAATACCGTACTAGAAACAGCTCTCAGCATAATGCAGGGCACTTGTATTCCACTCACAATGAAGATATTGTTAAATCAATAACGCTCTAATAGTCAATCTAAACTGAGCGCAATGACTGCATCTTCAGTGTTTTATGTGTGTACCTCAAGAAGTGGCCTTTGAATGCACTTTCATCTTATGTCTCCCGTGAATAGACGAATATTGTTTACTGTCCAAGCTATAAATACAGATATAGCCGTGTGTGATGCGGCTCCATCATGTAAAATGGTCAGCATAACGATCCTGCTTATTTAAGAGTGCTTGCGTGGTTCTTGTGTTGCATTCATCCCAGCAGGACAGGACATCAGATGTCTATGTCCTCCTTGTAGATCTCTAAGCCCGGGTCATCACGATGATGCAGCTGCTCCTCTTCTATTTGCAAGTGGAATCTGCATTTAGATACACTCTGTAACATTTATAGTCGTTTTTACACTGTGGGAACGAGGCCTCCAGGCAAGGGGGATGTGAAAGGTTGATACAGTCCACAGACCCATAATCCTCATTTAATAATGAGCCAAATAGAGCATGCTATAATAGACGTTCTTTGGTGGTAATGGTAATGGTTTTATTTCATTTGAACATGCATCAGATTACAATTGAATGCATCACATAATCAGTTCACGGTTCCACATGTCCAAAAGGAGTAGGAAGAAGCAAAGCTTATTAAATCCTACCCCTCCATCTGGTACTTTTACAATCAGTAACTGTTACATTTGTTCACTTCCTGCTTTCCTAATATATTTTATTAATTCATTCATTTTCTACCTCTTATCCTCACGAGGGTCGCGGGGGTGCTGGAGCCTATCCCAGCTGTCTTCGGGCAAGAGGGTACACCCTGGACTGGTTGCCAGCCAATCACAGGGCACATATAGACAAACAACCATTCACACTCACATTCATACCTATGGACAATTTGGAGTCGCCAATTAACCTAGCATGTTTTTGGAATGTGGGAGGAAACCGGAGTACCCGGAGAAAACCCACACATGCACGGGGAGAACATGCAAACTCCACACAGAGATGGCCGAGGGTGGAATTGAACCCGGGTCTACTAGCTGTGAGGTCTGCGCGCTAACCACTAGACCGCCGTGCAGCCTAATATAGTGTAATTTTATTTTTTAATTTTATTTTTAATTTTTAATTTTTTTTATTTTTGTATTTTTTTTATTTTTTTATTTTTTTATTTTTTTATTTTTTTTTATTTTTATTTTTTATTTGCCGTGTGCTGAAGTACAAGGTGATATGAGCATCCAATGACATAATGGGTACCATAGTAACTGTCAATATAGTGATATATGAATATATGAATTGTCTCATCGTTGTGGTCCTTACTTAGTCCTTAGTTTTTATTCTTGTAAAACAACCATATTTTGGCTAAATGTACCTCCTTATGAAGATACACTGCTGGACAGGAACCCCCAAAACTCCCTCAAAAACCACCTATGTCGACATCTACTGATTTTACTGACATTTTCTAAGCGGGGTCGTCTTATATTCTATCTCGGCCACTAGGTTATCTTCACCTGTCTTGTTATCAACAGGTGTCCAAAGCCGCCGCAGACCTGATGGCATACTGCGACGCCCACATACGCGAGGACCCTCTCATCGTGCCCGTCCCCGCCTCCGAGAACCCTTTCCGGGAGAAGAAGTTCTTCTGCGCTATTCTCTGATGAGCCGCCTTGGCTTCTCTGTCTTCACCACACCTGAAGCCCACTTGCCGTGGGCGTCCAGTTGAGTTTAACCGGGTGGACACTGGTGTTGGTCGGCTCTGTCCTGGCGGCTGAGGGGTTCTACGGAGGGAGCCCGGTCTCATGTCTTGTTCCATAGGTTTGTTATTGCTTTGTTTTATTAGAGAACAGCCTTTGCTTCAGTGCTTCATGAGGTAAGAGGTGAATTTTTTTTTTTTTTGGGTAGCTTTTATCGTATGTGAACATGCCTCAGGAAACAGACATGTGCCCAGTAAATATCGTCATCCATTTCTGCGTTATCTTGAACATCAGTGCCTTTCAGTGAGCAAGCTTGAGGTATTTGCAGCACACCGCACTGAAAGCACGACCACAACGTGACACGTGGTTCATTTCACCGCTTTTCCCCCTAATCAAACTATTGGAGTCCACATCCAAACAGCCATCAGATAGCTTCCAGAGTGAAATATTCCGGTGAGAAGAAAGCTCATCAGTTTGTTCAAGCGACACAACATCGCTGTGTGCGCACGCCTTTTTAGTCCAAATGAGCTAATAAACCTTCCTAGCTTCATCCTGATGTATTCCACCTAGGTCGTTAGTTCCATTTAAGCTTCAATCAGACTTCCATTTCACCTCGCAGCTTCTGATTAGAATGCTTTTCCCAAGTCGGAATTGATCACGTGTTTGCTGGGCATGTTTCCTTGAGTGAACGGCGAGGCCTTTGATGCCAAAACGGAAGGCCTGCATGTTCCTCTGCTACTTTTTTTTTGGACGGCCGCCTCTTTGTTTCCAAGCAGCTGTTCCAGTGTACAGTATGTTTCAGTGCCAATCCCTTGGAGAGCCGTGTCATCATCACACTGGGCTCCCGTACTTTGTTTTTTTTTTTGTTCTTATTTTGGGTTCTGTTCGGGAAGAAAAAGCACACTGTTGAGACATTTCCTTTACATGGTATTTAAATAGCATTTACAAATTTTTATGATGAATTGTCGATGATGGTTTGTTAATATCTTTATTATGAGTAGTTCTTATTGAATATTTGTTGCACAGCACCGACTGAGACATGACGTGTAGTGCTACTAAGCTTGTATGATACCTACAGTGGAAACCATGTACAAATCATGCAGTTAATTCATAATATGTCGGTATTTTTTAAAAAACAAACATACCAATCTGTGAAATTTTTATTCCTTTCCTTTCTGGTACTTGAAGATGAGTCTTTTTAGAAGAATAATTTCAGGATATTTCTCAGAATGCCCTCGCGGTTCCCCTCACTGATTTCTTAGAATGGTGCCAAATTTTAAATGCTAAATATATGAATATTGCATGGTTTTATTTCTCAAAATAGCGAGAATTGGTATGATCTGAAATGTTGCCTCTTTGCTGGCCATTGCACACGTCATCACACGGGGAGGTCTGATCTGTTGACAATGTGCAGCTGTATTCTTAAATCGTATTATTGTTTTTGTAATAAATCAATAAATAATGCATTTAATTAGCAAGCTTTGTAAATCCTTTGATGGATTAAATGAATTAAATAAATCTATCAAATGTGCTTCATCTCTTCATAACAACAATGTCAATTGGAGATGCTGTACTTAAAGCGGCATTGCACCTAGCCACCACAAGAGGGAGACTCCATAAGTGCATGACAAGATGAAACATGAGTAATCAGGGTACTTTTCACTCCCCAACTTTTTACAGTCGAGTTCCTTTGTTGACATTTGATCTGCAGTCATGTACAACGTACTCCGGCACACAAAAATCAAACCTTTTTACAGTATCTTGAACATATTGAGGGGCGGCACGGTGGTCTAGTGGTTAGCGCGCAGACTTCACAGCTTGGAGACCAGGGTTCAATTCCACCCTCGGCCATCTCTGTGTGGAGTTTGCATGTTCTCCCCGTGCATGCGTGGGTTTTCTCCGGGTACTCCGGTTTCCTCCCACATTCCAAAAACATGCTAGGTTAATTGGTGACTCCAAATTGTCCATAGGTATGAATGTGAGTGTGAATGGTTGTTTGTCTATATGTGCCCTGTGATTGTCTGGCGACCAGTCCAGGGTGTACCCCGCCTCTCGCCCAAAGACAGCTGGGATAGGCTCCAGCACCCCGTGACCCTCGTGAGGTAGAAAATGAATGAATGAATGAAAAATTACTCTATATTAGGCTGCACGACAGACGAGTGGTTAGCATGCAGACCTCACAGCTAGGAGACCAGGGTTCAATTCCACCCTCGGCCATCTCTGTGTGGAGTTTGCATGTTCTCCCCGTGCATGTGTGGGTTTTCCAAAAACATGCTAGGTTAATTGGCGACTCCAAATTGTCCATAGGTATGAATGTGAGTGTAAGTGTAAGTGTAAGTGTAGATTGGCTATAGAAAATGTATGCAAAATAATTATGAAAACATACAGTGTATCTACAAGCAACCAGTTATATGTGAATATGATTTAACATAAAATGTTTTGTTTGTAGGCTACACGGCGGTCAAGTGGTTAGCTCACAGCTAGGAGACCAGGGTTCAATTCCATTGAATCCACAATTCAATTGCCCATAGGTATGAATGTGAGTGTGAATGGTTGTTTGTCTATATGTGCCCTGTGATTGGCTGGCGACCAGTCCAGGGTGTACCCTGCCTCTTGCCCAAAGACAGCTGGGATAGGCTCCAGCACTCTCCCGCGACCCTTTTGAGGAAAAAGTGGTAGAAAATGAATGAATGAATGAATGAACATATTGAAAAAACTGGAATGCATGGCCGTCCAAGGGTGGCTATGGTCTGCATATTAATTCAATACCAAATTGACAAGGAAAGTGAAGAATCATATTTAAAGTGGTAGCCCAAGTACAAACTGAGAGAATCCCCTCTCATCCCACTATGAACAAAATCTTCAAGTTCAACAAACCTAATGCACAGAATACTCATCAAACGTAATTTGTTCATATGATGCACACAAAGCCACAAACACCTTCATGCTCTTGTCTCTTTTCTGCTCCGTTCTCCTTGAGGCGTTCGAAGTGCATACAATCTACATTTTAGCACCTAAAACAGGGGTCTCAAACACGCGGCCAAATGTGGCCCGCAGGACACTAGTTTGAGGCCCCCGCCTTGATATTAAAGTTTAATGTTAGTGCGGCCCGCGCAAGTTTGATATGGATGCTGTATGGTATCATGTACCCAGAAAAAATTATTACGTTTGATTAATGTTCATGTTAAAGGTTAAATAACTGTTAATAGTTATCCTCCCTATCCGTGTGGAAGTGGTAAGTTTTTGGCTATTTAAGTTTAAAGGAAATAACTTGGAGGCTACCGTTTAGGTCGCTAGCTCTCTAGTTTGCGAGTTAGCATGTGTCTCAAGACCCTGCAGTTGCGCAATATGTTGTAAATAAAAAGAGTATAAATGTGACTATAGTCGTGTTTTGTCATGTCTACAGGGCTCTAATAATGCTTTGTTCATTTTAATCTGAAAAAAATAATTTGTCTACCCACCAACTATATGTGGTTTCTTAGGTTTTTATTATTTGCTGTTTTATTATTATTATTATATTTATTTATTACTGATTGATTGATTTTCTTTATTCTTGATTTGTTTATTTATTTTTCATCCTATTTTGTGCAGAAAAATAAAAATTAAGATATTTGAGAACAGTGGAATGTTTTATCAGAGCTTTTATTGTAGAAAATTGGAACCAAAGCAGTGAAAAAGTTTGTATATTTTTCTGTTTTTAATAAATGCGTTTTGTTTTTTTTTGAAAACCTGATGCGGCCCAGCCTTGCCCAGACCCTAGCTCCAGTGGCCCCCAGGTAAATTGAGTTTGAGACCCCTGACCTAAAACATCAGAATCTTGACATTAAAGCAAGACCTTCACCGTTTCCAAGATTGTGGACAGTTTAAGGGAAAGCTAAAATTCAAAAGTCAACTTTGTCCACTTCTCTCAAGGGTGCAAATCATTCTCCCTGTAGCTGATTTCATGATAACGTGGAGATTAGAAGTACAAACAAAACTAAAAGCAAAGTCAAAACTCACACACACACGCACAAATTATAGCTTGCTGATGGCAGCAATAACGTTTTGATTTGTTTCCAGTCATTCTCCTCTGGTGGTGATTTCTTATCTCCAAAGTGTTTGGTCAAGCATTAAACTAAGAGCTTTTATAGTAAAGCTTGTCAACCTCACTTTGTTCAAATATGTTTTTTCCCATAGAAAATGATCATTTCCGGCGTCAAACGGCTTCACTGATGAAATCTTAATTAGCTGTACAAGCAGTGTTTCAAGTAAACCACCTTAAACATCATACACTGTGTAGGTTGAAACGAAAATGAAAGAAAAGTACTTATACCCCAACAGTATGCAAATAAAATGGCAGAATTCACCAAACTACTGTAATGGTACAGCTGCTGCCCTTTAACCCCAGTTGTGGTCAGTTTTAAAAGTAGTTTATTTTGCTGTTTTGCACCAAAAATTAATTCATTCATTCATTCATTTTCCAAGACAGCCTATCCCAGCTGTCTTTGGGCTCGAGGCGGGGTACACCCTGGACTGGTAGCCAGCCAATCACAGGGCACATATAGACAAACAACCATTCACACTCACATTCATACCTATGGACAATTTGTAGTCGCCAATTAACCTAGCATGTTTTTGGAATGTGGGAGGAAACCGGAGTACCCGGAGAAAACCCACGCATGCACGGGGAGAACATGCAAACTCCACACAGAGATGACCGAGGGTGGAATTGAACCCTGGTCTCCTAGCTGTGAGGTCTGCATGCTAACCACTCGACCAAAATTTGTATTGAAAAATGTTTTTATACAAAATCATATATATATTAAAAAAAACTTTGTGTTAGGTGACAAAAGTGCATTATTATTAGCAATATTTCAACCTTTCCCCCCCCATTTTGCTGTTTAAAAAAATTTCCTGATTTATTTTCAGCCAATGATATTCATGCAATGTAAAACGTCAGAGCTTATAATTCACCGCCTTCTTAATTTGAAATTCGAATGGCAAAAAAACATTAATAATGGATGTACACATATTTTTTTTTATACCCAATAATGTACCTCGCACAGTTTTTAAATACAGTTTTACGATTACAGGCATACTGTATACATCATTGTACAGCTACACATCATGTCTTGTCAAAGCATCTTCCTGCTGGAAAATGTTGAGTGAATCACTCTTATAGCCTTACTTTCTGTTTAAGTTACCACTTAAAAGGAAGTATTTACTCCTGATTTAGTAAGACCATACAGTCCATCAACATACAAATAGGGAGATGACTGAATGAGACGTCAAAGGCAGAACGGAACACAAAAGTGAATGAGACGGTCTTTCCTAAAGAAGGTGCAGCAGAGAGAGGAATAAATCATCGTAACGTGCATATTTATGAATATGAAAGCAATTATACAATGCACAGGAAAGTAATCATCCCCAGGCCAGTAGGTTATCACACTGACAAACAGCAGCGGCTCATTATTTGCTAAATTGAGCAGCAAGCACCCAAAGTGTGCACAAAATCGGTGAGAATAGCAATGATTTGGGATTTTGCAGGATCTTAAATCTTTAATTTTTAACTGGTTTAAATGCTTCCCAAACAAAAGTAGTGAAATGTTTCTTGATTTGGGTCACAGAGTAAGTCAGAAGTGTACATTGACTATAGTAAATGTATGCAAAATAATTATCAAAACGTACAGTGTACTTGTATCGACAAGCAACCAGTTCTATCTGAAATCCATTCATTTGAATATTATTTAACGTAAAATATTTTGTTTTTAGGCTGCACGGCGGTCGTGTGGTTAGCGCGCTGACCTCACAGCTAGGAGACTGGGGTTCAATTCCACCCTTGGCCATCTCTGTGTGGAGTTTGCATGTTCTCCCCGTGCATGCGTGGGTTTTCTCCGGGTACTCCGGTTTCCTCCCACATTCCAAAAACATGCTAGGTTAATTGGCGACTCCAAATTGTCCATAGGTATGAATGTGAGTGTGAATGGTTGTTTGTCTATATGTGCCCTGTGATTGGCTGGCGACCAGTCCAGGTGGTAAGTGGTAGAAAATGAATGAAATGAATGAATGTTTTGTTTTTGTTTGCAGAAATCTCTCTGAATTGTGTTTGTTTCTTTCAGATTTGTTCTGATTAAAGGGAAGTTGTTGTTTTAAGGGATACTTTAACTTGTTTTTTGTAAGATATTAAATCGATTTTTCTTGTTTATTGCTTGACAGATAAAAAATTGGAACTTATACATTTCCACATTTTAAATATTATATTTCAGCAAAAATGCCTATATCTATTGTATAAACAGATGCAATTTTGATATAGAACAATATCATTAGCAAACTAGTCCAGATTTAGCACCTTTTATCTTGGGAGTCCAAAAATGTGGAGCAGGTCGTTGAAAGTAACACTTCCAAGTCAATGAAAAGCGTACCAGCACGGAGGCAGCCACTCATGGTGGCCCCTCGCCGCCTCTCCAGGACAACAGCTGGCTGTCTGTCAGGAGACATTTGGCTCACATGTCACTCTCCAACACGCAACGTTTCAAAGATTCATGTGCAGTACTCCGGAAAGTTGTGTTGCCATCTCAAAGGTACGCCTTGTAAGCCATCTTTTACTCTTCTTCTAATTATGACAGAAATGTACTGGTTAGGGGCTGCACGGTGGTCGTGTGGTTCGTGTGCAGACCTCACAGCTACGAGATCCGGGTTCAATTCCACCCTCGACCATCTCTGTGTGGAGTTTGCATGTTCTCCCCGTGCATGCGTGGGTTTTCTCCGGGTACTCCGGTTTCCTCCCACATTCCAAAAACATGCTAGGTTAATTGGCGGTAGAAAATGAATGAATGAATGTACTGGTTAGATGATTTGGAATGAAAAAATGTCAACACTGGGCCACCAAGTCCTATCAATAACATAATGATGTTTAAATGTGGCGCCATCTTGCTGGTGTGAAATGCATTATGGGCTGATAACATCATAGCTAGCAGTCACAATAAACACAATAAACATATTTAGACTGATTATCAGCTCAAAACTGACCAACATATCTTTTTAAATTTAGTGTCCATAATCCCTTCCTGAGAGGTTCAATAATTTTGTTTATAATAATAATAATAATAATTTAGTTTAGTTTAAAAACACAAAACAGCCACTTGTGGTTTTCCGGTGTGCCCATGACCATTGAACAACGGGACCT
Source organism: Doryrhamphus excisus (assembly GCF_030265055.1). NCBI lineage: Eukaryota > Metazoa > Chordata > Actinopteri > Syngnathiformes > Syngnathidae > Doryrhamphus > Doryrhamphus excisus. The sequence goes on from NC_080485.1 coordinate 6,939,523, forward strand.
CTGTTAGCTTTGTTAAGAATTGTAAACAAATGTGGCTTTGCTAGCAATCCGGTTTACAGACACGCCCATATAAGGAAGTCCGCCCTCTCTGTGACATCACAAAGGGGCAGTTTTACCACGCGGTTTTGAAACCCGAGCGTTTTGAGCCCTCTCAAACTTCTTTCAGGACTCACTTCCAAATGAGTAAACCTCATTATCTGAAACATTTGCATCATTTAAGGCAAAAATATACAATTCTAACTATATTTATAGGTCAGAACAGTGGAAAAAGCATAATAGGTCCCCTTTAACAAATTGTTCATAACCAGCTAGCTGAATAGCTAGCTTGCTATATAGCAACTTTGCTAGCTCGCTATATACACTTGTAAGACAGATATAAAATATATACAGTATACAATAATAACAATAATAATAATTATTATTGTTTATAATTATTACTGCTGTTGTTGGTTTTCTCAATATAATAGTTTTTTGTATCGTCAGTATAACGGATAACATATGGACGCAAAGTCCCATAATGCACCTCGGCAAGACTCCTCGCCTCCCATTGGTGCAGCTCTCTTCTCAGCGGAGGCAGACATGAGGCGGTGCTGTGTGCACCGCCGAGAGAGCTGCGAAACTCAAATGAAGCTCCCACTCGGAACGGTCCTCAGTGCGGTTCGCTTCAACCCGGGAGAACGCTCTGCTCTGCTTAAGCTCGGCGCCACTCCGGCTGAATGAAGGGCTCCGTCCATGCGGAGGCTAGCGCTGGTTCTTCTGCCCTGTGCTCTCGCCGTACTGGTGCACTTGTGGTTGGATCGCCGACGGTCTTCCACCCCGCTGGACAACGACTCGCTCTCGGGTACTTTGGCCGGGATTCGGCACCTACTTTTTGGCTAACTTTACCGAGCCGCTTGACTTGTTTTTTAAGTTTGTGTAGCTAACACTGTATTAGCGGTTAGTATATCTACTTATTATTACAAAAGTATTGCTTTGTTTTATGTTGTAAAATACTGTGACTGAGCGAAATAGGGGCGTTGCTTGGCGGCAACCTTTATCGTTTTAAATGAGTCAAACAATTCATTCGTCAGCCATTTTTAAATATGTCACATTTCGCCATTAGCTCATCTCTGCTCACACCGAGTGGCTTGTGTCCAATGCAGATGGGGTGGTACCATTCTATGAAGTTCTGGTGGGAGTTCTGTCAGCCAGGCATCATTACAAGCTGCGACAAGCTATAAGGGACACCTGGCTGGGCTACTTGCGCCATCACCCTCACTTCCAGCACAGGTCAGGAAAAATGACCTCCACTATGCTTTATTTATTTCCCCTTTGGCCGCATTCCTGAAGTGAAAATAATGCCTGCAGCCGGCAACAAATAACCAAACTTATTTTCTTTACTTGACTAGCGGCCAATATTGTCCACATCCTTCACCCTGTGCAGCCTATTCACAGATGGGATGTGATGGCCTATAGCAATCCCATTGTAACCATGGTAACAAGGAGGGGATAGATGGACTCACTTTTTTTTTTTTTTAAAAGACAATTTTATGTCCTTGTTTCAGAGTGGGGGTGAAGTTTATCCTGGGAAAACATGGGTGTCCCATCCCAGAGGAGGACAGAGAGGATCCTTACTCCTGCTCTCTACTCAACATCACAGCGCCAGGTAACATAAATGTCATGTGTTGCTTTTAAATGCAACCTATTGCTCGCATGTCCAATTGTCGGTACCGAGCGGAGGCGGGAGTCTCAGGAAGCAAATGAATGCATCTTCTGAATAGAAGTAAAAACGCCTTTTATTCCTATTCACCTACAGCTCAAGGACATCCTGCTTTTCCTTCCCATAGCCAGGACCATAGAAGGAAATACACAGTCAATGTCACAGCTTCAGCTTCGACTGTGACGTATAAAGTGAAGCACTGGAATAATTGAACAGGCTTGCAGTTAGAAGGTATAGTTGTTTATGTCTCACCTTCTCTGAGACGCAACTACTAGAAGAAAACATAATTACAGCTATCAGAACTGGATTTGCGGACACGGGCAAACTACGTTGAAGTATTATTATTATTATTAACAACAAAGCGGTCGCTGCCAAAAGGATTTGTGATACAATTTTTAAATTACCGTAAGCCTTAACTGTTAATTTCACTGCTTTCTGAAGCTCGAGACTGTGCTTGATGTATGTGCCATTACGGTAATCATAGGGACTATGGCTATATTACGCCGACAGTTTTTCCTCTACCAGTATATTAGGGGGGCTTACTTAACGGTGCAGTCTTTGTAATGCAGTCTGTGATATTGTGAGCCTTAAATGTCACATTATTGTGGGCTATGCCTAAGCTATGCCCCACACAACACACAATACGCTTTATAAAAAGTACACAAGTTGATGTATTTGTGGTGGTGGGTTGCGTGGGTCCAATACGACCAGAAAAAAGTCTCAAGATTTGTTGCTGGTGACTTTTTTTTGTAAAACAGAATTTCTGGGGTCTGAATACTTGCTCCATGTAGCAGCAAAGCTGTTGCTGTAGCTATAGTAAAGCAACTCAAGATCTCTCATGTGCTACATGTTCTTATTCTCTGGCAGGCCAGGTGGGTATGAGGTAGGTCTGGGCGATATGGACCAAAACTCATATCCTGATGTATTTAGGTAGAATATTGCCATACATATATCTCAATACTTTTTCCATAAACTGATTTTAGACAAAAGTCAAAGCCAAATAAGTGTGCAAAGTTTTATTAAAATGTAAACAATAGAGAAATAGCCACTGAAATAAAATAATATATTCAATTTTTTATAATAAATATAGAAAAAGTTAAGTCAATGTATTGGTACAAAAACAATAAGTAATAAATAAAGCACTACTATATGAAGGATGTGCTTGTTTTTTCTATCGTGCTTCAAATAAATATCAATATTTTAAAAAATATCGATATATCGGCCAACCCGAGTATGAGGTACAATATATTAAGAAGCAGAGTAACGCTGCCATCTATTGTTTGTCGTTGGAACAACAAGCCACATTCACAGTCCCATTATAATGTGTCTATGAGCGAGGGCGAATGGGGAGCGTCAGATCTATTTGTGGCGGTCCAAATGTACTTATGGTGGGCTGCATGAGTGTATGGGGAACACCGAGTTTGGGCTTTGATGCTCACTGAACAGAACACATTTTTTTGTACATTATAGATATACAGAAATCCTTTAAGTTCATTGGTTCCAGACCCGACTGTGATAAGTGAATTATTCCAAAGTAGGATTCCTTATGAACAAATCACATTTTTTCCTGGCATAGAAAGCTTGTCGATGACCTTTTTATATGGTTTTTAAAAACAAACCAAACAAACTCTGGACATTAAATAACACCCCTAAAGTCGCATTCAATTGTATTTCCCATTATAATAGCCATCATTTTTCTTCAGCCCGAAGACAGCTGGGATAGGCTCCAGCACCCCCGCGACCCCCGTGAGGAAAAGCGGTAGAAAAAGAATGAATGAATTTCAGTGATGACATCTATTTGCTATATGATTTCAGTGATGGGGAACATATGTAGTATCCATTGTTGTGTATGTGATCCACAGTGTTTACATGCAAGGATGGAACACAAAGAGTCTCGCACCATAGCGTTCTTCATCCGCTGTGGAACCCTCCCTTCGTTATTCGAGTCGGTCTCACCTTCAGCGTTCAACGTTTTTCCTGGTATAGCGTCCTCCGCCACCATAAACCAAAACAAAACTCTCCAGTACGTCAGAACAGCATAGCAAAAATAATTGGTTCACCCCAAGCTCACTTATCCAAATGATACACCTGCTGATTTGGAAGGTCACCCTAATCACGGACCCTCCTCACGCCACCCTCCACCTGCTGCCGTCAGGTAGAGGGTAAAAAGTTACACTGGCCTATATGCAATAAATAACCTCAGAATGTGTAAAAAAAAAAAAAGCCACACTTTTTTGTTTTAAATGATATTGATTGAATGTGTCCTGAATTGTTATTAATTAATGTAAATGATGGATTTCTGTCACCACTTTTTGACTGATGATAAACTCATCTAGCTGGCTGTCTGAATGCTAATTAAGGCTAATGCTATTCCTGCCAGCATGCGATAAGGTTTATGTTAATAACAGTCAGAATGGAGGTATAGTATAAGACAAATGAGTTACCCTTGAAGCAATTTTAGGGAAAAATTGCAGTGTTTTTCTTGCTTTGTGTGGCATTGATGAATCTGTTTGTTTGGGCCAAAGAAAAATAAATAAACAATATTTCACATCAGCTAATAAAAAATACATGAACTCAGAAGTATTGTATTAGAAATGCATAAAAGGCTACATGTAGTGATAGGCTCTTTGTAAAATAATCCTTAAAATGTACACAAAAGGTAATCCCACTAAGCAGAAAACATACATTTTGCAGATTTTAAGATACAAACCAGAAAATCACACTGAAAAATATTTCGTAATTAGTCGCTTAAGCACAAAAGTTCGACCAATTAGAACAGTGCTTTTAACCTTCCTATTGTGTTAGGTTTGACACCGACCCGTTTTACATTTTAATGCATAAAAAGAACCACATAACATTTGTTTATTGCATCAAGGCTTTGTCAGGAAACTCTATTTCAACAAAATAAAACAAAACAAAAAATTGTCAGGAAACTCTTTCAACAAAATAAAACAAAAAAAAATTGTCAGGAAACTCTATTTCAACTCTATTTCAAACACTTTTGGAAATTGAAATCGAAGAGTATAGTGACAAAAAAAGGCCTACATGCCCAAACCAAAAGTATTAAAACCAACATTTTCATGGATGAGGAAGCCTAAGAAGGTAACCAAGAGATGAGAAGCAAATTTGATGGTAACTTATTGTTTTTAGTGTATTTTATAGCTGATTTAATACATGGGTCAAAACCGACCCGTTAACATAAGAGATGATACCAGAAAGCTAACACAAGAGGAAGGTTAAGGAGTGAGACGTGTTTTTCCGCATTTATGTTCCGGTTTACAGTCATGGCCAAACATACTTAACAGACACATTCTTAAAGAATGGTGAGGCAGCAGAGTTACGGAAACATTTTTTTTGGCCATATCTGCTCTTTGTCCACAAATGTGATCTTCCTGACATGTCCCTGCGAGTGCATTTATGGATGCCATCACACCGTTGCCACAGCAAATTGCCTGCTCAATAACAGTCATAAAGCTCTCTTTCAGGTCATCCCCACAGGTCCTATCTGTTAACACAAAATGTCAAGGAGCTCTTCTATTATTGTCTTCTGACATAGACTGTACAAAACACTCTGTAAACTTGTGCTAAAATGAAAAACATGAAACCACACCCATATAGCCAGCTTTACCCTTGTATTACCCAATACGGCAGACATAATAATAGCAAATAAGCCATCATTAGCATAGACAGCGTATGTCATCAATGTAACGTTACTACTATCTCGAGACCAGTGTAGAATACTACTCGACTGCCTCAGTTTAAGCAGAGACTCACAATGCACTTCAATTGCATTTAAAAGCAGAGAACACATTCACACAGGAGCTGCTGTCGGCCGCTCTCTACACTGCTAAACTGTTGCTAGCACTCAGCTTAAGTCAACTATAGCCAGCAGGTCACTTCCCAGGTTTTTAAAAGCTGGAAACCTACAATACGGCTGGAAAATAACCCACCACAAAAAATTGCAAAACATGATATTGAATTTATGAAATAAGACGATAGCAAATAAGCCATCATTAGCATAGACAGCGTACGTCATCAATGTAACGTTACTACCATCTCAACACCAGTTTAGAATACTACTCGACTGCCGCAGTTTAAGCAGAGACTCACGATGCACTTCAATTGCATTTAACAAGCAGAGAACACATTCACACAGGAGCTGCTGTCGGCCGCTCTCTACACTGCTAAACTGTTGCTAGCACTCAGCTTAAGTCAACTATAGCCAGCAGGTCACTTCCCAGGTTCTTAAAGAATGGAAACCTACAATACGGCTGGAAAATAACCCACCACAAAAAATTGCAAAACATGATATTGAATTTAAGAAATAAGACAATAGCGCCTGCTCCAATAGGATTGCAATGTCAAGGTTCCTGGTTAACACAGGTTGCACGGGGAACGATTTAAGGGAGACACATGACCGAAAGTGAGCTGGACGTGTAATGATGATTGTACCTGCTGATGAAGTTTACAATAAAGTTCAAGTGACCAAGTGTATAGCGCTAACCATTTTATAGTTACATTTTCAGACCTGCCAACATGTACTCATTCTCTGTACTCTTTATGTATGTTTTTTTTTTTTTTTGCATTTGCGCTTTCATTTTGGAGTTGATCTGTGTGTAGGTGGACTGAGTATAGCAACAGTCTCAAGCACATCATTCCACCATTTGATCTCTCAAAGATGCAAAGTATTCCATCAGATATTTGTAGAGAAAGCGTGTATTGTTTCACTTCAGAGCACATTCTCACTAAAATGGTGTTACTGATGCAACGCGGTCACGGTGCAAAGAGCTGCATGTGGCTCACGATCCACGGCGTGAAATAATCACCATTATCAGACCAAAGAAACCTAGGAGAAGTTTACCCTCAAGCATGGAAGCTAGGTGCCACAGACGGAGGGTCACATGATTAGATGATTCCAGTAAAAGTGTTTTACAGATGAAAGGTCCAGTCTTTGCACTGCAGTGTTGATCATATTCCACTACATTGCGCAGTGTTTGCTTTTAAACTGTTAGCTTTGATGTGCTTTTTGTAAGGTCTACAATCCTCTACTGCTGTGTTTACATTTGCATACTGCTCTCAATGTTTATGTTTATGCTATGTTTATGTCCTTCACAGTGTGTTTTGCTTTTTAAAAGTCAATATCATGGCTTGGATGCCACTCAAAACAGAATAAATTATGTTATGTACCGCATACACATTATATTTTAGTATCAGCGTAGGTTGATTGCATGTGTTATCCACATCATAAACGTTACTTTGACATATGACAGCAGTCAGCTGCGGTTGTTGGTGAACAGTCGACATGCGGAAAACGCAACTTTCATGATTACGATCACGGATAAACTAGGGTGCCAGTGAGTGCTACAGCAGTCTGTGTTTGCACTCGCTAGCACGATCAAATGCTTTCTTTGTGCCTGTTTCAGCCCGTTTGTGCGTCATCATTTTGTGACATGAAGAAGACTGGAGCTCGGGTCTGGGTGAGACTGGGCCGCATCAGGTTTTCCAAAAAAAACAACAAAAAAAACGCATTTATTAAAAACAAAAAAAATTAAAAAACTTTGCTTTGGTTCCAATTTTCTACAATAAAATCTCTGATAAAATATTCCACTATTCTCAAATATCTTACTTTTTATTTTTCTACACAAAATAAGATGAAAAATAAAAAAACAAATCAAGAATAAAGAAAATCAATCAATCAGTAATAAATAAATAAATATAATAATAATAATAAAATGGCAAATAATAAAAACTCAAGAAACCACATATAGTTGGTGGGTAGACAAATTATTTTTTTTCAGATTAAAATGAACAAAGCATTATTAGAGCCCTGTAGACATGACAAAACACGACTATAGTCACATTTATACTCTTTTTATTTACAACATATTGCGCAACTGCAGGGTCTTGAGACACATGCTAACTCGCAAACTAGAGAACTAGCGACCTAAACGGTAGCCTTGAAGTTATTTCCTTTAAACTTAAATAGCCAAAAACTTACCACTTCCACACGGATAGGGAGGATAACTATTAACAGTTATTTAACCTTTAACATGAACATTAATCAAACGTAATAATTTTTTCTGGGTACATGATACCATAAAGCATCCATATCAAACTTGCGCAGGCCGCACTAACATTAAACTTTCATATCAAGGCGGGGGCCTCAAACTAGTGTCCTGCGGGCCACATTTGGCCCGCGGGCCGCGTGTTTGAGACCCCTGATCTACACACTCGCAGAGTGTCAGTAATGCATTTTCCCTGAGAAATCACCAAAGTCTTCCTTTGGCCAAACAAAAGAGACCTCTGCATGCAAGCATAGTAATCATACTCGTGTTTTCTCTTCTTTGTCTGACTCAGTGGCAGGGCAGGAAACGGAGAGAGAAATCGTGATGGTGTCCGACGCTGCGGTGCTTGTCCCCTCTGATGTGTCTGCTGTTGCGCTGGATTTTAAGGTTCTCCACCCGGTGGTGATCACCAGGTTGGGGGTGTTTCCCCGCCGCACCCAGCCTGAACTTCAGAGCAACGTGACAGTGAAGCTCCTCCAGTTGGATCAGGAGGTACGTACTTTGTTGTTTTGTCGACAACACGAAGATGAACACGGTGTCCTAATGAATAGCTGCGTGCTTTCGACAGGAGGCTGTGGTGACGGCTCGCTTCAGCGCCGTCAACACAGGCACACTCATGAGCGGCATATGGTACAAACCAGTGGAGCAGTTCATCTTGCCCAAGGTGTGTTGGGAATTCAATACAAGTTTTTTTTGCAACATGAAGTCATGAGACAAAAAAATGTGCCATTCAGGGTTTTGAGGGGACGCTGGTGTGGGAGAGTTCGGACTCCGACGGACTGACCACAGTCAACTCATCTTGTGTGCAGCTCAATGATGGAGGAGGCGTCCTCAAGTTCTCCTCCGTATGTTCTTTCTTGCATTTGCTGTAGATCAGTGGTCTCAAACACGCGGCCCGCGGGCCAAATGTGGCCCGCAGAACACGAGTTTGAGGCCCCCGCCATGATATGAAAGTTTAATGTTAGTGCGGCCCGCGCAAGTTTGATATGGATGCTGTATGGTATCATGTACCCAGAAAAAATTATTACATTTGGTTAATGTTCATGTTAAAGGTTAAATAACTGTTAGTAGTTATCCTCCCTATCCGTGTGGAAGTGGTAAGTTTTTGGCTTTTTAAGTTTAAAGGAAATAACTTGGAGGCTACTGTTTAGGTCGCTAGCTCTCTAGTTTGTGAGTTAGCATGTGTCTCAAGACCCTGCAGTTGCGCAATATGTTGTAAATAAAAAGAGTATAAATGTGACTATAGTCGTGTTTTGTCATGTCTACAGGGCTCTAATAATGCTTTGTTCATTTTAATCTGAAAAAAATAATTTGTCTACCCACCAACTATATGTGGTTTCTTAAGTTTTTATTATTTGCCGTTTTATTATTATTATATTTATTTATTACTGATTGATTGATTTTCTTTATTCTTGATTTATTTATTTTTCATCTTATTTTGTGCAGAAAAATAAAAATTAAGATATTTGAGAACAGTGGAATGTTTTATCAGAGCTCTTATTGTCGAAAATCGGAACCAAAGCACTGAAAGTTTGTATATTTTTCTGTTTTTACTAAATGCGTTTTTTTGGGGGGGAAAACCTGATGCGGCCCAGTCTCACCCAGACCCTAGCTCCAGTGGCCCCCAAGTAAATTGAGTTTGAGACCCCTGCTGTAGATGAATGGGATGAGCATTAAATCTTAATAAGTTAGCTCACTCCTGCTGCTTGTTTCATCCACAGATTGCAGAAGGCATCCTGCCCCATAGAAGCGCTCTTGGATTTCCTGGTTTGGCTGGAGGATTCACCTTCACCATCTATGGTTGGTCTTAATTCTGAAATATTTCCCAGTGTAAACATTTCAAAACCTTGTTATAAATCTTTTTTTTTTTTTGCCTGAGGACCAACCAACCTCTCATCTTGTTTTGCTGTATTATTGATTGCCGTCTCATTGATTTCACACTTTTGTGTTATGTTTTAGTTCATCTGAAAACAAGTTTGAGGTACTTTTGGGAAAACCATATCAGATTTGCCGTATAACTCCTCACACATCACTATCCATTCTGCCTCCCTCGAAAGTCCCATTGTGTAGTTCAAATTAGTGCTTTTTTAGATAGTGGATTTTTTTATGTACTGTGCAAACCAACCCCTCCCACCTCCAATGTGTCAGACGGGGACAATCTGTCAGAGCTCCTGCGGGGCCGTCCAGCCAGGATGGAGCACCATGCCTCGGGGCTGAGGCAGGAGGATGCCGCCTTGCAGCAGGAGAGCCTGAGGCACGGCGACATGGTGTTCGTGGACGTGGTGGACACCTACAGGAATGTGCCTTCCAAACTGCTTCAGTTCTATAAATGGTAAGTCAAGTGCTAATGACTCAGCTCTTCGTCTCTAAATTGGTCCGGCCCTCTGAGGAAATCAGCAATCTAAAATAAAAATGTGTCGTTGCCTAACAAATGTCCTGCTGTCAGAACCTCACTTGGAATCTAACCCGACATATGCTGAGGCCTCTCATATTTGGGTCTGATCAATCATAACAAAATCTGTGCGCTATTTTATTTTCATGGTGTGGGGATTGCTATGACATGCTGTGATGCTCTTAACTTTTTTTTTTTTTTTTTTACGTTTTTGGCTGTTATTTCTAGTTTATATGATACAGTGGAGGTTGTTTGTCTATATGTGCCCTGTGATTGGCTGGCGACCAGTCCAGGGTGTACCCCGCCTCTCGCCCAAAGACAGCTGGGATAGGCTCCAGCACCCCCGCGACCCTCGTGAGGAAAAAGCGGTAGAAAATGAATGAATGAATTATTATTAATTTCATCAGGATTAATCACATTAACTCATAATGAATTGCAATTAATCACATATAGAAATACATTTTTATCCATCATAAGTCGGGAAGTGGCTGCAAGGCGGTCGTATTGGTTAGCGTGCAGACCTCACAGCTCGGAGACCCAGGTTCAATTCCACCCTCGGCCATCTCTGTGGAGTTTGCATGTTCTCCCCGTGCATGCGTGGGTTTTCTCCGGGTACTCCGGTTTCCTCCCACATTCCAAAAACATGTGAGTGTGAATGGTTGTTTGTCTATATGTGCCCTGTGATTGGCTGGCAACCAGTCCAGGGTGTACACCGCCTCCCGCCTGAAGACAGCTGGGATAGGCTCCTGCACCCCCCGTGAGGAAAAAGCGGTAGAAAATACATTAATTAGTTTTAACAGCCGTAGTAATGAAAGCGATACTTCACATGACAGGTCTGTGGAAAGTGCTGACTTTAATCTGCTCCTGAAGACTGACGATGATTGTTACATCGACGTGGATTCGGTTCTAATGAAGATCGACCACAAGAGTCTCAAGCGCAGCCATTTTTGGTGGGGAAAGTAAGTACGGGGGTTTTACATTAATGCTGTGTTTAGACCATCTCTATAAAGGTCATGTGAACATGAGATGTGCTGACATTGTACTTGCTATAATACTCCCTCCTGCCCCAGTTTCAGGCAGAGCTGGGCAGTGGATCGCATCGGGAAGTGGCAGGAGCTGGAGTACGCCAGTCCTGCCTACCCGGCCTTCGCGTGTGGCTCCGGCTATGTGGTGTCACGTGACCTGGTCCAGTGGCTGGCCAGTAATGCGGAGAGTCTAAAGGCCTACCAGGTAGCCTGTTAAACACCAATCGCCACGCAGAAGAGGAGCTAACAAATATGTCGTCACAGGGAGAAGACGTAAGCATGGGCATATGGATGGCAGCTGTTGGACCACAGAAGTATCAGGTAAGTTCTTAAATGAACTTAGAACATTGTTTTTCTGTCAACACTGATTTTTATTGTTCCTCACCAATTTGTGCTTCGAATTTCACGGCTAACATGATTTTTCCTAAATATATAAATCATGCACTGCCGGCATTTTTTTATTTGTCATTTATACAGTGGTACATTGGCATACGGATAATTTTTCTGATTTTAATTGTGGGCTAATAATTGGCTTACAAGCTGCTAGTTACTGGCAGGCATAGCCGAGGACAAGTATGTGGGAGTCGATGTATGTGTCAATGTGACCATGACTGAAGACGATAATGGATCTGCTGGCTAGCTAGTCACCGGGAAAGATTTAGATCCCATCAGCCTCACATATGTACGTTATAATGATCTAATTTCTCTTCTGTATTATGTATTACGTAAAACTAAGCCAGGAACAACATCAAACTAAAAGCACTAAATGAATACACACCATCCACCAGTAGGAGCCCAGAGTTAGTTTTTCTGAGCGGTGCACCCCACAAATGCACTCAATAAGGTCATCTAGATGTGTTTGGAATAATTTACAATGATTTAATTTTACAAGATATTTACTTCCCGACTTCATTCATTCATTCATTTTCTACCGCTTATCCTCATGAGGGTTGCAGGGGTGCTGGAGCCTGGAGCCATGTTTCATGTTTCAAGGATTGTGAATGATGGCCAAAAAAAGTGCAGTTCCCCCTTAAATGCTTTACCATCATTCATTCATTCATTTTCTACCGCTTTTAACGAGGGCCTCCTAACGAGGGTCGCGGGGGAGTGCTGGAGCCTATCCCAGCTGTCTTCAGGCGAGAGGCACGGTACACCCTGGACTGGTTGCCAGCCAATCACAGAGCACATATAGACAAACAACCATTCACACTCACATTCATACCTATGGACAATTTGGAGTCACCAATTAACCTAGCATGTTTTTGGAATGTGGGAGGAAACCGGAGTACCCGGAGAAAACCCACGCATGCACGGGGATAACATGCAAACTCCACACAGAGATGGCCGAGGGTGGGATTGAACCTGGGTCTCCTTGCTGTGAGGTCTGCACGCTAACCACACGACCGCCGTGCAGCCACTTCCCGACTTATGATGGCTAAAATGTATTTCTATATGTGATTAATTGCAATTCATTATGAGTTAAAATGTGATTAATCATGATGAACATATACACATGGGCACATATAGACAAACAACCATTCACACTCACATTCATACCTATAGACAATTTGGAGTCACCAATTAACCTAGCATGTTTTTGGAATGTGGGAGGAAACCGGAGTGAAATTAAGCATAATTAATTAGTTAAATTCTATTTTAATCGATTGACAGCCCTACTTTAAATATATGTCCACTATGTTTTTCGATGGAAAACGTTGAACAGCTCCTATATAAAAGAATCCTAATAGTGTTGCAGGGAACCGCATAGTGGCTACACAGAAGCATAATCCACACTTGAGAAACAGTAATGTGTGAGGGCAATGGTGCAGCCCATATTAGGGGTGTGTGGTGGAATTTCTTATTCGGCATGCACTTGGCAAAATAATCCAAATCTTTGTAAATCCAAACGTAAGAAAAAATACAATGTCTTGTTCCAAGGCACCATGCCCCAGTTTTTCATGAAGTTTAGTAGAAATGAGTTTTGTGGTTTTTGAGTAACTCTGCTAACATAGTATAAACAAAGGACAATGACAACATGACCTCTTCAGTGAAGGTAACGCCACGCCCAAGGTCAAACACAACGTGACTTGATCCCACCACTGCTTGTCATCGTGTTGTTTAATCTCTCCAACATGGAGGCTTATTTGCAGTATGTTCAGTGAGCAAAACAAAGAGACCAGGACTATGTTAACACGACCTCCTCTCCTGGCCAGGACCCCAGCTGGCTGTGTGAAAAAGAATGCTACCTGGACATGCTGTCATCCCCACAACACACGGCAGAGGAGCTGCGTGTCCTGTGGGACAGAAAGAGGACATGCGGGGACCCCTGTGGATGTCCTTGGGGACGCTAAGGTCTGGACCGCACTCAACATGCAGCACTGCGTAAACACATGCTTTTGACATTTTGGCTTCTCTGCATTCTTTGTACCTCAAACTGTGATGTTTTCATTGATTTAGCTGTTCAAATCCTCACAATTAGACCACCAGGTCGTACTAGACTGTACCGTCATCTTTTCATCATTTTACAAAGTTCTACAATGCTCCGTTATATTCATGAATAATTACTGGTACTCCTGCTTTCCTGTTCTTGAACTTACTCATTAGCCTCATTTCCACCAAGCAGTTCAGTTCAGTTTTGTGTTCCCATCTTAAAAAGTTCCAAAACATCCCCCTGGAATGGTCACACTTCTCTAACTTTTTATTGGGGGTACAAAGTGGAGGGAGGAGCTAAACACTCAATCTAAACACAGATTGCCACTTCTAAACCCAATGAATAGCCACCATTTAAAAATATTGTAAATCATAATGGTAAAGCGGGCGGCACGGCGGTCTAGTGGTTAGCGCGCAGACCTCACCGCTAGGAGACCAGGGTTCAATTCCACCCCCGCCCATCTGTGTGGAGTTTGCATGGGTTTTCTCCGGGTACTCCGGTTTCCTCCCAGATTCCAAAAACATGCTAGGTTAATTGGCGACTCCAAATTGTCCATAGGTATGAATGTGAGTGTGAATGGTTGTTTGTCTATATGTGCCCTGTGATTGGCTGGCGACCAGTCCAGGATGTACCCCGCCTCTCGCCTGAAAACAGCTGGGATAGGCTCCAGCACCCCCCCGTGACCCTCCTTAGGAAAAAGCGGTAGAAAATGAATGAGTGAATGATGGTAAAGCATTTAAAGGGGAACTGCACTTTTTTTTGGCCATCATTCACAAACCTTCCATGAAACATGAACACGTTTCTTTCCCTTTTCTGTGCATTCTAGCGTGGGAAAATGAGTTAATATAAGCTAGCTAAACACAGACCCCTTGGAAAATACCTATTTTGATGCTATAGCCCTCACAAAAAAAACTAAAAAAACGCTAGCAGTGTACTGTTTACATAATTGACTGATGCTCGTTTGCCATCAGCATTTTTATACCTAAGGACTGGAGCACACGTCTTGTGCTGGAAGACACAGCCATCCCATTGAGAGCGGACATTGTAAGTGTTGTCGTTGACAGAACTAGCATGTGTATCAATGCGCCCTAGGAAAGAAGTTTGGGTAGTGTTTTAAATCAAAATACGGCAAAATACTGCTACTATTACATGTTATCATCAGTGTACGTGTTAATGCATGATTACAACATGTATATCAAATCATGCAACATTTTTTTAGAGGGCTTCATAGTCGAAATAGGAGCGTCCCATTGTTGTGCATTGTTAACTAACTCATATTAACTCGTTTTCTTGTGTTATAATGCACAGAAAAGGGAAATAAATGTTCACGTTTCATATAAGGATTGTAAATGATAGGCAAAATTCTTCTGTTGCGAACGGAACTGAGCCACTTGATGGAAACGTGGTTATTGACTGCATTATTTGCAGATGTGTGACAAGTTTTCTGGCACACCCAGTTTGTACTGTAGGTGTCATTGTGCAAAATAGTGATGTGGCCTTACCGTATTTGTAATAGCAGCCTAGATTCCATGTAGATTAATTATTGTACTATTTGCAACACCGACTCCTTGCAGCTCATAAAGAAAGCGTCAAAGAGATGAATGGGATTTCTTGTGTATTTTGGGGACTGGCGCACATTCCGGTTATTGTGTTGAATCCATGTACAGATGGAATATACCAGTGATTTTCAACCACTGTGCCGCGGCACACTAGTGTACCTTGAGAAACCAAATTTATTAATCAACATTGGCAAATATTATGTCAATAGCCATTATGTCAATAGTATACATGGACCCAAATATTCCAATTGAATTTGGTTTATTTGCTCAAACGGAAAGAATTGAACGGGGATGGAATATTCCTTTAACCAATCCGATTGAGGTATCTTGTGCGTTCTTCTTCGTGGTGTTTTTCTTCTTCTGTTGTTTATTGGCGGTTTGGCAAGCAGCTTTCCGATGCATTACCGCCATCTGTGGAACAGAATCTAAACCCTTCTATTCTTTATTCACAAGTGCAGTTTTATTAAAAAAGAAAATATATATCTATATAAAACATGTCCTGAGTTTAATTATAAAATATTAGCAAGATTGAATTTGATCTTTTCCTGTTTAAATTTACCCCGGGTGCGTTCTTTCAGCGCATGCTCAGATATGACGTAACACGCAGATCCAGACGTTCTTCACTTTTAAAAATGGAGGCCAGCAATCGGCACTGGACTAAGCAAAGTTTGTTTTTGATTCAAACTAAATTTCAAGACTGGACAGACGAAAAACTGGCAATACGGAGTTATTCCAACAAGTGAAAGAAAAACTTGGGGAAGCCGGTATCACGTGATGTTGATGTTTACGTTTTACTGGGCATGCCCTATTGACTATTCTGGTTGATTTTCACGGTGCATGTAGACAAGAGATTGGAATATTCCTTTCCATGGATACCATTGTTTCCCGAAAGGTCATTCGGAAAGAGAAAAAGTGGTCATGTAAAAACGTGGCTACTGTGGAGTGTCTGTGGTGTAAAGACTGGCAGAGCAATGTAATATTGGTCCGTGTGGCAACACCTACCTTGTTCCTCCGATAGACTTATTGATGCACGTGTGAGGTCGTGGTGACATTTTGTAACATTTTTGGTTAGTGGTGTGCCACAAGATTTTTCCAATGTAAAAAAACGGGCCGTGGCTCAAAAAAGGTTGAAAAACACTGGTATATACAGTATATATTTTTTTCCTCTTTCCAACTTCAATGTCTGCTCAACAACTGTGAAGAAACACAGCCAGCAGATGCATTATTCTGCTACTGAAGTCCGTTTTTACATCTTAAACGGAATATAAAATCACTCTGAAGCCGAGTGGCGGTTGTTTTCCTGGAGCTTGAATTCAGCGGTGAGTATGTGGAAGGTTTTTGGATTGGAGAAACCACCTGCTTTTCTCGATTATCATCAATATTGACACGGTTTTTTAGATGAGATTTCCACGTTTTGTTCAAGACGTACCCCCCCCCCCCCCCCCCCCCCCCAAAAAAAAATGCACTCGTGCAATTAGGCTGACAGTTAAACACGCACTGTGGTCCCTCTGAGAACACCCCCCCTCCTTCCTCAGAGAGCTGGGAGAAAACAAAGTCACATCTGCATGCGTTCGACGCTCCTTAAAAGCCCACTTCACCGCTGCTTCTGCCCTCCCTCGTCATTATTTTTTCCACTGATTTGTCTTCTTGGTGAAGTGAGAGGAAAAAAAACAAGGAAATAACACGCAGATGAAAGCTCTCATTTGTGCTTGACTGCTTCCTCAGGAGATGAACTTATTTAATTTGTCTAAACGCCACTGAACACTGGAGGGGGGGGGGGGTCATTTGCTGATGTAAAAAAAAGGTTTAAATTACCAACATTGTGCCTCTGTGAATATGTCCACCCACACACTACTAACGTGTCTCTTCACAGGTCTAATTTAGCCCTCATCTCACCTTCCGTCTTACGTAGAGATATCTTTAAACAGAATTACAGTCTGTGTTATTCACTGAGCTCTAACTCATTTTCCGGGAATAGACAAGAGTTAGATGTTTTGTTTTTCAGCAGCCTTTTCTCTTGCAGAGATCAATTATTGTGACTCTCAACTTTCCCATGACGTTGAATGATTGAGACATCAGTGTAAGAACCGAAAGAATTCATCTCCATGCATCAAGACAAAGAAAAGCGGTGAATTATTAGAATTTTTTTGATGTATTCATGGTTAGTTTAGCACAGGGATTGCACACTACAGAAGTCACCTGCAGATAAAGGCAAGGCTCGTACATGTGGATGTGATGCATGTTCATTCATTCATTCATTTTCTACCGCTTTTTCCTCATGAGGGTCGCGGGGGTGCTGGAGCCTATCCCAGCAGTCTTCGGGCGAGAGGCGGGGTACACCCTGGAATGGTCGCCAGCCGTGATGCATGTTTTAATCGACAAACTATAGAGGTTTCACATGAGTCACATGCCACTCTGGAATTTTCATTCATTCATTCATTCATTTTCTACCGCTTTTTCCTCACGAGGGTCGCGGGGCGTGCTGGAGCCTATCCCAGCTGTCTTCAGGCGAGAGGCGGGGTACACCCTGGACTGGTCGCCAGCCAATCACAGGGCACATATAGACAAACAACCATTCACACTCACATTCATACCTATGGACAATTTGGAGTCGCCAATTAACCTAGCATGTTTTTGGAATGTGGGAGGAAACCGGACTACCTGGAGAAAAAACCCACGCTTGCACGGGGAGAACATGCAAACTCCACACAGAGATGGCCGAGGGTGGAATTGAACCCTGGTCTCCTAGCTGTGAGGTCTGCACGCTAACCACACGACCACCGTGCAGCCACTTCCCGACTTATGATGGCTAAAAATGTATTTCTATATGTGATTAATTGCTCTTCGGACAAGAGGCGGGGTACACCCTGGACTGGTCACCAGCCAATCACAGGGCACATATAGACAAACAACCATTCACACTCACATTCATACCTATGGACAATTTGGAGTCGCCAATTAATCTAGCATGTTTTTGTAATGTGGGAGGAAACCGGAGTATCTGTAGAAAACCCACGCATGCACGGGGAGAACATGCAAACTCCACACAGAGATGGCTGAGGGTGGAATTGAACCCTGGTCTCCTAGCTGTGTGGTCTGCGCGCTAACCACTAGACCACCGTGCCGCCCCATCATTATAATTTTTTCATGTAAATTGAGGGAGCAAAAGCAGTATCGGCCCAAGAAAAATCGGCCATCAGCTAAGGGTGATGGAAAAAAAATCGATATCGGCATCAGCCTGAAAAAAACCATATCGGTCAATCCCTAATCATAATCTCTTAGCAGTCACCCACATGCTAATTATTATCAGACTACAATCAGCGTGTAAATGTGTTTATTCAGCTCAAATAAAGAGTACTTTACAGTCTGTTGAGTGGCCTGCATCTGCATCCTCGTTTTAACAACTTTTTTTTTTTTTTTACTCTGCATGCAGAGCATTCCACACCGCTGTCAATCACCCCGCCATCCCTCGCCCCACCCTCATCCACCCATCCATGTGTGGTACTCTCCAGGAGAAAGAGGAGGAGGAAATCATTTATTCATGACACCCGGCAAGCAAAAGCAGCATTTCTGACTGTTTATGACTCACAGGAACGAGGAGGTAATATTAGACACACAAGCATACCCCTGATGGGGCAACACTTTCATTCCCACTCGGAATATAATCGTCTCCATGCCGTCTGCAGAAGGTGTCATTTGTTTTTGCAAACATAGCTGTAAAACGCGTGACGCAGCGGATCAGGTCAGATGAAATATTCCATAAATGATTTGCCTTCAGTCCTTCCACCGCTTATCTAGAGTGAATCATGTTGTTTCATAAGCCCACTTGACTCCTTCTGCAGTCATATGGTAGATCTGCCACGATATTGCATGTGTGTTAGACGGAGACGGATAATTAGTTCAGTGAGTGACAGTCATAAGAGGATCACAAATGAGCTCACGGGCCTGCCTACCACAGCGGCTACAGTACAACCGATGCAATCCTTCCAAACTCCGAGACACTTTGACGCATGCTAAGAAAAGGTTGAAACAAGTGAATACTTCATTATTCCTCCTTATCCCAAATGGGATGCCGGGAGGCAGGCAAGAGGGTTTTGCAAACAAGTGAGTGCTGGTAAAAATATGCATGAGCACATGTTGCTGTGGGTGCAGCGACATGAATATTAAACCAGGCTTTTTTTTTCATCTCTATACATCACGTCAGCTCTAGTCTTGTTACCTTGCATTGAGGACATTTAGCAAAACTAACAGCTGTCTCCTCGGTGACTTCGTCTTCTTCTTCATACATTCAAATACACCTTCACATGTTCATGATTATTACATTCAGTAGGCAGGAATCACATTGTAACTTTTAATAATATTTGCAATTTTAGGACTATTCCAATCTAGATGGAAATGTGTTTTTTTTAAATTAACAATTGATACGGCTGCACGATGAACGAGTGGTTAGCGTGCAGGCCTCACAGCAAAGAGACTCGAGTTCAATCCCACCCTAGGCCATCTCTGTGTGGAGTTTGTTATCCTCACGAGGGTCGCGGCGGTGCTGGAGCCTATCCCAGCTGTCTTCAGGCGAGAGGCGGGGTACACCCTGGACTGGTGGCCAGCCAATCACAGGGCACATATAGACAAACAACCATTCACACTCACATTCATACCTATGGACAATTTGGAGTCGCCAATTAACCTAGCATGTTTTTGGAATGTGGGAGGAAACCGGAGTACCCAGAGAAAACCCCAGACATGCAAACTCCACACAGAGATGGCCAAGGGTGGAATTGAACCCTGGTCTCCTAGCTGTGAGGTCTGCACGCTAACCACACGACCGCCGTGCAGCCACTTCCCGACTTATGATGGATAAAAATGTATTTCTCTATGTGATTAATTGCTCTTCGGGTGAGAGGCGGGGTACACCCTGGACTGGTGGCCAGCCAATCACAGGGCACATATAGACAAACAACCATTCACACTCACATTCATACCTATGGACAATTTGGAGTCACTAATTAACCTAGCATGTTTTTGGAATGTGGGCGGAAACCGGAATACCCGGAGAATTTTTAATTCCCGCATCTTTATTCAGAAATACAAGATTTGAACTGACCGAGCAAATAAGTGTACGAACACCAGGTTGCCATTTGAAAATTCTGAAATCTGAGGATATATATACTACATATTTAAATCAAAAACTGATCAGTCAATTACTAAAATATTTGTAAATTAATTGGGTAACTGATTAACCATTGATTCATTGATTCATTGTTGTTTTTTTGTACATACTTTGAACATACTTTGTAAATGCATTCAGTATGTTGTCAGTCAAACATGCATCTGAGCTAAAAAACATTTGGGGGAGATAAACAAATTCTGTTGCCATTAGAATATTTATCAAAATTTCCATAAAGCACAGCCTGATGATAAATAAAGCAAATCTTGCAGAGAGCAAGGGGGCGGGGCTGGTAGGTTATCGCTCCCCGCACCAACACCACCACGCTTTGCTCTCAAACAAAACTCACAGTGAGTGGAGAAAATCAATCTGAGCATCCCTGATAAAGAAATGTGAGCTGTGAGAGGCTTTGATTACTGTGATGGACTCAAGTCAGCTCTAGTGGAGCAGCCTCGTATGCATTTGCATTTTGTCACGAGAACGAAACAAATGCCATCTTTCACCGTTTTTTTAAAAAACAAAATGTAAGTAGACATTTTGAAGAATCACCGCATTTAAAAATGACTTGAATGATGGAGTGTTAGAGGGTAAACAGAGGCTTTACTGGTGTGATTTAATATCACAAAGCAGATAAATAAATGCAGGTGTTGGATGACTTGGGCTTTGTACTTCAGACAAAAGTTGCTAGCAGCCATGTCCCTAGCAACCAGCCTGTGTAAAAAGCCGCTCAAGGTTTTCTGATTTTTACATTTTTATACTCAACTTGCTGGATATGGAAATAATACAAGACGTGTGTAGAGTACAGAAACCAGAGAGGTCAGTATTTAGGTTTTGTGTTTATGGTTTATGTGCAGACAGCCACTGGAATTGATTGATTTATTTTTAGCCTGGGCTCTCAAAATGCACAGTAAACGGCTCTTATCCAATTCATCTGTGCAAGGAAAGCTTTAAAATGTCATTCTAAGCTGACAAACTCAAAATGTGACAATCTTTGAAGAACCTTTATTTTGTAGATGGACATTTGAAAGTGAAAATGATTGTGTACGATGACAAATCCAATGAGCGTTAGAAAAATAAAATATAAATGATAATCCTGCAATGATTCATAGCCGGACTACAATGGACCAACAGGCAAAGCAAAGCATAAAAAAACAAGCTCGCTAGTTTAAATGTAATAGCAATATGTTGCATAACAAGTAGGCATATGAGTGGCGGACCCGTGTGTCACTGCAGCACTCAAAACATCTGCATGGTTTAAAGAGTGACTTCAGAAAACGGCAAATGGGCTTCATTTATATAGCGTCTACCTTCAAGGTGCTTGAAGTGCTTTTAAAATGTCGCCTCATTCACACAATAGTGATTGGGTATGTTGCTTTGGAAGGAAATGAAATGTCTCTCGCTCTCTGTGATAATGTGAACCAGACGGGAACGTTTTCCCTGTTAGAAGCAAACGGACCAAAGACTGCAGGGCCCCACCACCATGTGAACATGTTCTACAATATTTTCATGGATGAATAATGTGCATAAAACTTGCAGGGTGTCGGTGCAGAGTTCAGTGGTTCTGGCTGGAGTGCGGCTCACAGTTGGACTCTCCTGTCGTTTCGGCGTCATGATGCATGCGGCTGAGGAGTTTGATCAAGCTCTCCAGCTGAGGGTTTCCCCCAAACTCCCTGATTAGTCGGTAGGACTCGGCCTCCAGGTCACGTAGCGTCTGACGGGTGTACGCGAACGAGCCGACCTTCTCCAGGTAGTCCACACAGTAGCGTTTGATGTCCATGTTCTCGGTGCGCTGCCTGAGGATATTTTGCACCTGGGTGCTCTCTGGACGCGACCATATGGCATGGATGGTTGGGAAAGAGAACTTGCCCTCCGTCAGGTCCTCGCAGAAGCTCTTGTTCTCGCTGTACTCACGTGAGCTCAGGTTGGCGTAGTCGTCCCGGATCTGAAAAAAGAGGCCCAGCGTGTCCAGGAGTGGTTTCAGGTCCTGTTTCCAAGCGGAGAAGAGCTGCATCAGGCCCACCGCCAGGCCGAAGAGCCCTCCGGTTTTCTGCAGCACCATGTTGCGGTACTCCTGCTCGGTGGGGCACGTGTACGTGTCTCTCCAGTGGATGTCCAGGCCCTGACCGCGGTGCAGCTCCAGCAGCTGCCGGGTGAACACGCGCACGGCCTCTGGGTGCTCCAGCGTCAGCACCTTTTCCAAACCCAAGAAGTACACATAATTGGCAGAGTTGATGACTGAGGGAATGCCGTAGATGCTGTGGGCCACGGGGAAGCCTCGCCGCAACTTGGAGCTGTCCTCGATGTCGTCGATGAGCAAGCTGGCGTTGTGCAGCATCTCGGTCACTTCGATGATCACCTGAACATCACAAAAACATCGTTACTACTCAGGTAAGTGACCTCCTAGTTTAAACAGAATGGCATTGATACAGGGATCACTGACAGTAGTTACTCACAGTACTGTTATTGCACTACAGTTTGCAAACAGCAGAGGGCGCCATGTTTTCACTCATAGGTCTCAAAGACATCAGAGGGGTTTCGAATAAAGGGCAAGGTGGGAGGTATTACAAATATAAAGAGTTCTGAGCAAACGCCACCATTTTATGTTTTTGCAATACTTGGACCTCATACATCATTAATGGAAATTGAAATTGGTTTTGTATTTTTAATGTAATAATAACTAATTGTGTTTGTTCAGAAAAGGTATCTTAATTGGATGCCTTTTAATGTGTTCCTAAAAATCTTACAGGGATAATGAGACACTCAAAAGACTCAATACTTTAAGATCTGTGCTCTAATCAAAATGTTCAAATAACGCCAGATGGCAGTACATTATAAACAATGGATAATGAATATTAGAGAAGCAAGGATACAAATGATTGAGTGTGTTCTACAATGACATTTTACATGCTTATGAAGACATTACTGCTAAATAATCTCGAGTTTCTCCCTTACCTCAAAGTGTTTTCTCATGTAGGATTCAGTTTAATTCATGCACCCTGTTAAAGTCGTCTTAGATACCTTGTGTTGTGAATTAGTGATATATAGTGAATGAATTCCAATTCCTCCTATTATGGTGAAAAGATATGTTGGAAACAGTGTATAGTTACTGTCGGGCATTTGCTGGTGGTACAGCCTGCTGAAATTCTGATTCAAACGCTTGGGATAGTAAGAGTGTTTGCATGTGGCCGAGCAGCACAAAGGGAGGCTTAGTGGGTCAGGCAGATGGCCAAGGCTGCCAAACAACCTTTCACTCGCCCTGAAACCTTAGCAAGCCATTTATACACAGTATGAGGACGCCACAATAACTCCAAATGTAAACATGACCATTGGAAATAGGAAGTATGCAGAATTTGTGGTGTGCAGAAGTTGTGGACATCAAACTGTAGTCCCAACAACCCCTATTGCTGTCTGACATTCCTTTCGCTGCTCAAATGAACAGAATTTCCGGCATCACCTGTGCTGCCACAGCAAAACCCAAATTCACATCAATAAATGGCTCCAAGATAACGAGCGCAGCCCACAAAATTGCTTTGGAATGTGTTTAGCGAGACGGCCAGCGTCTAAAGTGCTGCGTGCCTTCGGTGCTCCACAAGTCTTCATTGATTAGCACCACAGTTTGCTGACACTGTGAGTCTCTGTTTGCCAAAGCCACAAACAGTGATCTATTAAGAATACAGACATGTCTTTGCCACACATTGAGTGCAGGATACCGCCAGAGAGTCGGTAGTCCGTATTGGCTGTCTTTTTGTCAACGATGCAAGCTAGAATTTTGCCACATGATTGGGGGGGGGGGGGCAATGGACGGCCACCTCTTGATTCTGAACACCGTGATACAGTAATGACTATTTCATTCCACATGTGGATCATACCATCCTATATGAATGAATACATTCTTTGATACAAGTAGTGAATACGGACAAATATAATAATATACATGCATCATAGCAAGCCTCTGATGCAATTTAATAAGAGGTGTTACTGGACTACTCAATATTAGCCCAATAAGTACACTAACAATACTGACTACTATGCCAGGAATGGCATAGTATAGAGCAGTTCCTTCAAGCACAATAATAAACATACTGTTAAATTGATACTGCATTGCTAGACAGAGCAGTTGAAAAGCGGCCAGTATATTGGCTGCAATGTATTCTGGTAACGATACACATATTCCACATTGTGCTATACAAATATTTGTCCAAATAAATGACACAGTGCTCCACTGTCACAGTTGTTTCCATGGTGGCGACTTTCTTTGCAGCAAAGTGCTAACGATGCTGAGAGGAGAGCTCACAGTCTGCATGATGGGTTCAGCAGGAGTTTACCGAGCCGCCACACAAGGAGGGAGGGGAGGAGGAAGGGGTGGCACAGTGAGCCATAATTCACTCTCAATTGGAATTACAAGGCTTGTCGCAGAGGACTAAAGTCAAATTTGTTTATAATATGAACATATGTAGGTCACGTGAAGTGCAAAGGGAAATGTCAATATGAAGTGGAACACAGAGGCATACATTAAGTCACAAAGCCAGGCAGCATCCATGAAATGTGACAACATTCCCGCCCTAATGTTGTGTAGCGAGCTCCCCCAATTGGATAAATGATTGATGTACACATAAAAAATGTCTAAATTGTTTTGCCCACAGAGACAATTGCAGTTATTATCATCATGATCATGAAGAATTGTTTTCATCAAGCTAAAGTGAAGCATTCAAGGTGAAGCGCACATCATTCGCCATGTTTTCGTACAGTGTTGTTTTTTTTGTTTTTTTAGCACCGCACATGAAAGCACCCAAATGAAAGGAGCCTGTATATACTTAAGTATCGCAAGATTTGGTGTTGGTGAGTGATCCAATGCTGGGAGTAGTCTGTCCACATCTTTATTAATACTACAAGATTCAATGTGGCGAAGGGTAAAATATAATATGATGCACGCAATATTGTATGATGACCGAGACAGTGTGTGGTATACAGCATGCGTCAAACTCAGGCCGCTGTGGGTCAGATAGGAAAATAACACGGAATTGGCCCGCAACAAACAGTACAGCTTGGAAGATGCTGCAGGCACCAAAGGACTCCTCCACACATTTCAAGGTATGAAGCATCCACAGTATTATATATATAGCATAACCATTCTTACTAAGGGTGCCAGATTTAGAGCAAAAGTAAAAAAAAAAAACCTGTACACTAGAAATTACACCAATTTAACGATCACACAATGTCTACACAAAATAACACCTTATAGAGGCATAATAGTCAAAAGCAATCATTCCCAACAAAGCATCCTGGGAAAGATGTAATCCTCCCATTCCTGCAAATTATTCCTGGTTACACCAACACAGGGTGTAGTGTGTTTCAAGGAGTCAGCTGGGATAGGCTATAGTGACCCTGAATGTATAGCTGGATGACTGTTTCATGATGATTGGATGACCCACAATAGGACAGGATCATGCAAAAACTACAAAAACAATCCAATTTGAGTAGAGGTGCAGTCCCCTTAGAAATTGAGTGAGAATATGGATAAAAGGTGTGGACACAGGAGTCTGTTTTGGTCAGTTGAGTTACTTAAGTACCAATGGAACGGTCCTCCCTTAAGAATTATGATAGCGCTGTCCGTCTGTCACCTCCCTGAACCCGGCAGCAGTCAGCTGACTAAAACTCAAACACGAGAGGTTTTTTTTTTCTCCCCCCCGCATTTATCAACACTTGACCTTGTCGGAGGTCTGCTCGCTACATTGTACTTATGAGAGAAGGTGTTATAAATATTCTTTCATTATATAATTACTAAAACAACGAATCTAATTTTGACCTAAGTACCGCGTGTTCCCACGCAGGAGAGATTGTGCAATTACTGTCGATGTTATTTCAATTTCCCACCTGCAGTTTGTCCTCTGGAACATTCAGCCAATGGTTGAATGCTTGAGCAAGTTTTGTCCTCACTTGTTTTCCTGCGGAGGCAATAATCAAGGGAGTCTTGATTAGTTTAATGTATTTATATTAATGGGGCATGTGGCTGGTGTTGATTATTTGTTCTGTGAAAGGCAGTTTTTGTTGTACAATTTTCACCCATTTGTCTTGATAACACGTATGTTGTAACTTTAATGCATTATCAATGTGTTTTGTTTTTTATTGGGAAAATGTAATTTGGAAGAAAACCATTTTTTACAGATGAGTTCTTATTGAACAGTGCGTGGTGTCTCACTGGTAGTGGTGTAGTTACTCACCTGGCAGCTGCAACAAGTATTTGTATGGCTCCAGGAGAATTCGTTCTGGGGTTGCCTCTGGCTCACCGTCCATCACTTTGATTCAAAACTTGACACAAAAGATGGAAATGTTTTCATGAAAATGGGGCTTTGATATTTTAGGAGAAAAAAACAATCCTTTAAAACTGTGCATGAGCCTAAATTATTCAAGTGGATGTGCTGATATACAGTCATTTGTGCGCTTCCATTATATCTGAGTCTTATGTTACAATGTAGCGACTACATATGTTATTTCTATGGAAATGCGTGTTGCATGCCATCTGCCTCATGAATGCTAAAACCTTTGACAAAAAAACAAAGATGACAAGCGTGAGACAGATGTGACAATAATAGGGCTGCTGTTTTTTTTTTAAACTGAAACCAATGAAATGCAACAAAATAGAGAGCAGTGAAGCATACACGTTGGCATGCAAGCACGTTGGCAGGTCTGCACTAATATTGAAAGCCTTTCACTGCCTCTAACGCCCTTCCTGACAGTTAACAGCACTTCTCAGGGGGGCCCCCACTATTTAAGAAACACTGCCCTAAGTCAACTGGGATATGCTCACCCGTGACGCCAATGAAAACAAGTCGGATAGAAAATAGATGTACGGATGGACATAAATAAAGGTGTAAGGGTTTTACCAAGTTAAATCCCCTAAATAATTGTAATTGATATGTATATGTAATTTTAAAAATTTGACGTTGCTGCTCCTGTTGGCAGTATTTTGAGAATTTCTTAATGGAAGGAAACTAGCAGCCGTTAAAATGAGTGGGAACTGACTAATCACGTGACAGGATGTTTGGCACAATCATACGACTCACAGGAAAAATGTTTTTAGAAAAACTGTATAAAAAACTACCTTTCCACATCAAAAAATATACATACGCATTAAAACAGTTCATTAAAATCGGTACCCTTTTATTATGGCGAACAACAAATGGTTCGAATATATATAACGCCAGCAATATAGTCATATTTAACAGAGTACAATGCTATCATTCAGTAGCAGTTGGTAGTATCTTTCACGCCCACATCTAAAGCCTAATTTGTATTCCCAAGAATACTCGTTTATTCCGTTGAAACAAAGAATATGCAGTTCAAAGAACATATTATTCGAGTGTACTTAAAAGCAGATGCGACGTACAGCTCCTTCAGCGCCACCTACCTTTTCTGTCTGCTGTTCCCAATGTTGACTGGCTACTCCGGTTAGCCACACGCGGCTAGGTGGCTAGGTGTTAGCATGCCACCATCAACTCGCCTCGGACGCGCATTTGTGTCTTATCTTCCACAGTAAAACTTTACAATAGGGTAGCGAATAAAACTACCATATATATCGCTTAACGCTACGGGCAGACTCACGGAATCGTTTACAGTGTTGTTTCCGGAACTGTACATACGTGCCTGTCAGAAAAGTTAGCATTTATATGCCTTGCCCACGGCATCGGCGCAGGCGCGGAGAATGTGGGTGGTGGTTTAATATGGGTGTCGAGCATTGTGTGTTGCACTTTGACACCCACATTACCCGATAGCTGCTTCCGGTTGTTAATTTCATAGAAAGTAAACAACTCCGTCATATCGGGATATCTCTTACATTGAATCGAACGCACCCGTGTTTTCGTGCTCTGAGTGTAGTAGTTTTTTCTGTATCGTGGCAAGCAGCCAGTACGTTTATTTCATATGTAGTGCAATGGTTAGGTTTTCTTCACGATGAACCAATCGTCTGGAAGTAATGGTTGTCATCCAATTGGATTGCGCAGAAACGACAGGGCGGGACCAACGTGACCGTCAATCATACTCAGAAGGCGGGGAGAAGGATGTGAGAAAGAGCCAGGCTGGAGAGAAGCTTCTCAACAAGGCAAAAACAGCAGCGCTCTGCGAAAACCATTTTATCTACCCGTAATCAACGCCGACCCCGGGGCCGACCAGCGACATTAAAACATTCTCAGAGTCGCCACTTCAATGTCCCTATGGATTACTAGCATACTTTCGTCGAAAAACGGACGCATTGTGCAACTTGACAGCGCAGGTAAAGACAAAAGCCATTGCTATTTTGAACATCTTGTTTTCACTAGCTTGCTTCCCTGTGTGTTAGCTTAACTTGTTAACTGGCGGAATGAATGGAACCACCGGGTCCGACGAGCGAAAACAACTCGGTCGGCTCGACGACAAGCAAAGTTATGCGGTGAACAGGGTTTAGCCAGCGGACGGTTGGGCTTGAATAGTTCCGAGGCTACCGGAGAGCACCAGTTTTGTGTTGTTGAGCGGAGGAATCCTCGTCCATCGCACAGCCTTTGCCTGCCATAGGCGTCTAAGTGATAATAACACACAACAACAACGATCGAAGCTTCTGTCGCCGTTGAGGTTGAAACTCATATTTTTTTGTCACGGCTAACGGTTCGTTGCAGTGTCAAGTGTGTGGTTTGTGCCACACCAGGCATCGCTTGTATGAAGAAACTCCCCCGCTTCATCAGCGGTGCTTGAAGGTGCAAAGTCGGTGGACTATTTCCTCCCATTTATGCTTGTGCTCGATTGTATTTTTTTTCTTCTTAGGGATTTTCATTCTTAAGGCTTTCGGTCGTTCCCCTCTATGTTCGAACTCCCCCCACCCCAGGAAGCTGACCTTGTTGCGAACCGTTTGTTGGGCTTGTTCCTTTGTCAGAAGCAGTGCAGACATGTCGCTCAGTAGAACATGGCGTGAAAGTGACTTTTTCCCCCACTGATTTGCTCAACTTGACGTCCTTTAGCCCCCATTTCGTATGACATGTGAATGTAAAAAGCCAGTGTTGTCGTGGCTCTGTTTTCGCTAGCAAGCGGCACCGAGTCCAGGGAGAGGAAAAAAACACGAACCATCTCAGGGTCAGTTTTGCTTTATAGGCGAGATCTTCCATATTGGTGTAAAGATCGGGACAGATGCACTGGGTGCGCTGCTTTTGAAAATGTCCCGATAAATAAATGGTAGCCGACTGTCAGCACCAGAAATGGCGTCATCCGCTGATCTAGTGGAGGGAGTTGGTGCAGACAGCATGCTGCCCCCACTGTGAGTGTGTGTGTCTGTGCACACTTTGCTCCCACTCCCGACTGCAACGTTGTCCGTGCATTTGTGCAGACCGGTGATAGTTTGACTGGAGACTAGTTTAGGCGATGTGTGCCCTTCAGTGCCACAAGGCTGACTGACGGGCTTCAACACACACACACACACACACACACACACACACACACACACACACACACACACACACACACACACACACACACACACACACACACACACACACATATATATACACATACACACGGGCCATTACATAAACGGCTTTAGGGGCTCTGCGAATGAGAGTGATCAGTCCGCCCCGGCTTACTTTGCAACACTGATATTGTTGGGGGGGTTGTGACTCGACAGGACATCACACTTGCATTTGCGTCGACTGCCAAAAGAAACGTGCACATCATGGCTTGTTGTCATAATTGCCTGATGTGTGCTTCCACCCGCCCAGGTTTTTCTCACAGTGCATCCAAGCAGGCAAAATGATGTCATCATATAACTCTTGTTTTGTTGTTGCACACTCAGGTTGTCACGTCTAACATATTTTGAAACCTGTTTCAGCCCGCTGGACCGCCACACTGGTCACCTAGAGGACTCAAAGAGAGATGAAGGTAGGCTTTTCTCACTTTTTCTTATGTATTTCTTCCACTCCAATCAATAACGTTAAACCGCTGACCCATCTGGGCTTATTTATGAGGGTGCGTTCACACTTCTCAGTTTTGGTGCAGTTAAAACAAGCTCTAGTTCTTTTGCTATGCTCGTATGACTTGTTTGGTCAAGTGTCATGTCACCACTACAACTACACTACACACACACACACTACAATACATGAACATACAGTATACAACAAAGTAGCAAGCAGTGTTTTGAGTGGTTTGATGACACCAACTTCATCTGCCAGAGACATTATAAGAGAGACATATGTAGCACACATGTGTTTTCTTTTTTTGCCAAAATACCACTAAAATTGAATTGCGAGTACACGTTGGTTGTTGGTTTTGTGCATTTTTTCAATGTTATTTATAATTTTATTCCTTGTGTTTTTTTCAATGTAATACCTGCGTTCATGCTACACTGCTCTTTTGCAGCCAATACCTGTATGTATTACAACAGGATGTGGTATGCAATTTCAACTTCAGGGTTAGCCAGCAGAAAATGAGCATGTACACTCAACCAACTATGAATTTTTCACTTTTCAAAAGTTCATTTAAAAACTTGGCCTTGGTAAACTTTAGAAGGAGGTTGTCATTGGTGCACAGTGCTTGAAGTTGCATACTCGTGTTTTTTCTTCTTCCCCCCCCCCATGTGTAAAGTTGATTTATTTTAATTTTTAAATCATCTGATACTGTAGCACCTCACTCATCTTGGTATATCAAGTGACTAAAAAACGTCGGAATGCAAGTCCCTCTCCCCAAAGGCATTTAAGCAACTGATTTGCACTTGTGTTCCGTCTCAAATTGTCTTTTAAGTACTCCATATGTTTAAGAATAATCAGCAGACACTGCAAAATAGTATGTTTTCCCAGTAACTTTAAACAATATTGCTTTTGTTAATTATGCACATGTATTTTTGAGCAGCTGTTTCCAGCCTGTGTAGTAGTGCTTGTTTTTTTGGGGGGGTTGTTGAAGGTCCCATAAAGCCTCTTTAATAAAAAGAGAGGAAAATGATTGTGATGCATTTTCAGCTCCTCCTTTTACGCCTGCCAACCAGAGTGACTACTGAGTGCATTACCAAAACATCAACAGTGAAATAAGTGTTCTTCAAAGTAAAAACTTTAATATATGGTGAAATATTAATAGGTGCATGTTTTTTTAAAAGCTGTAGTTAATTCATTTAATGAGTAGCTGTATCTGTGCCCTAGAGGCTTTAAGTTTCAACATTGTGATGGTTGACTATGGGAGGTTAGCACATGACTCATAAATCATATTTTATACCAAAACCTGCACTGCTCCACAACATTTGAGATTCTGTCAACATTGTCTTGGTGAAACCTAGCTGCCAACTTTGTGGCTTATTTTGAGTCAGGCTGTTATTACTGTTTACTGTATTTCGATTGTACAATCACTGTCTGAAATGGTATGTCCCATACATTGCGAATGCATTTTTAATGTGCAAGAGTGAGCCGTGTTTTGACTTTTTGGGTTATTCCAATTTGTTGCTATTGTTTCCCAAATAACCGTGAGGAGGAGTGCTTACATTTATTATGACATGTTTACATTGTGCGCCCATGTGCTCCTATTTCTTCCAAGCGGGCTGCAGGCAGGAAAAAGTGCAGCACTTGAGCACTCGCCTCCTGTCACACGATTGGGGGTTTAGGTGTCAATTGTGCCAAAGCACAACATGCATTGTGCAAGTGTTTGTGCGTCCTTGGTTACGTTTTCAGTCAGCAGTGTGGAAATGTAACAGACGTCTATAGTAAAAGCCTCATTCATTCTCCACAGAAACATAAAAAAGGAAGAAAAAAAAACACGAGAGCAGATTTGGCAAACCTTCTGAGATTCATAATGAGGCTTTATGTAAACTTTTGTGCATAATTCACTCAGGTTGGAGCTTGCAAAAAAAAGGATGATTTGCACTTTGCAGATCCTTGTATGTTTGAAACATCTCTATTCATTATTTACGGCGCTATTATCAAATACGAGTACAAAGGACCTGCTGCTCCAATGTACAGTATTTAGATGTTATGTTTGTTTGTAGTTAGAACTGCAGGGGTATTGCCAAGACAACTTGTGCTGAAGCAACGGTCACTAGGTTTGCTGTGATTCTGCTGTGCACAAAGAAGTAATTCACAGCAGGATTATTGTATGTGTAACTGGAATGAGAGGGCGTGTGAGTCTTTCCTCCTTACACGTTCCTTTTTGTTCAGCTTTAAATGTTTATTGAATGTTGTATACTAAAGTCGGCCAATAATTTTTGTTTATTGTGTCTCTATTGTTGCTTTGCATCTGAATACCGCAATTGTGTTATTGTAGGCATAAACATGTAGGAGTCCAGATAAATCCTTTTATTACACAAAAATACTGTTTAACTGCTTTTTACAGAGGCTGCATGGCTGCCGAGTGGTTAGCGCGCAGCCTGGAGACCCGAGTTCAATTCCACCCTCTGCTATCTATGTGTGGAGTTTGCATGTTCTCCAACGTGCATGCGTGGGTTTTCTCCGGGTACTCCGGTTTCCTCCCACATTCCAAAAACATGCTAGGCTAATTGGCAACAAGTATCTATATGTGCCAGGGGTGTACCCCGCCTCTCACCCGAAGACGGCTGGGATAGGCTCCAGCACCCCTGTAACCCTCGTGAGGATGAGCGGTAGAAAATGAATGAATGAATTTCAAGCACACTGAATTGAATGTGAGGCATCCTTGCTATTTGCTTTGAGACCACCTGTGATTAGTGAAAAAAGCGATAAAATGTTTTTATTTTTGACACAAGGTTCTCCGATTTCAGGTCAACATTTGCAATAAAGGAAACTGTTATAGTTGTTAGATTGGATTGTGTGTGAAATAGGGACGACAGCCACGGCTGCGAGAGGCACGCTGATAGCTAGCTCAGACCACTCATTCATAGCGGAAACTGAAAACATCGGTAGGTGAAGTAAGCGAAAAAATTGCGTAACTCTTGGCACAGCAGTGCACACCAGTGAAAGCTTGCTGGGTTAGCTTAGTTAAGCGCAGTGCTTCTCAATTATTTTTTAATCATGCCCATTGTCATCTGCGCTAACATTTTCAGAAAAGTGAATGCGGTATCAAATTAAAGTTCTATTCATGTTTTATCAGATAGAATTAATCACATACGTAATACTAAATTTTGTAACATTTTCTGGAACCAGTTAACCACGATAAACAAGAGACAACTGTATTTGATTAATGTTGTTTTCTTGTGAATATTTTTTATTTCCATAGTCATCCATGAAAACAGACTTATAGTATTATCTTTGTTTTAGGCAAAAATATATATTCACACAGTGATTAACATTTTTGCCTCTTCTCCGGTATGTTGCAAACCAAATCACGAGCTGTTTGTGTTTGGTTCATATTGATTTGTTCCGTGTAGGTCCTAAACAATTAATACAAACGGAAATGATTGATAGTTTAAACGCCATTATAATTTAATATTGTGGTATTGGCCCGTGTTCATAACAGTTGATATTCTCTTTATTGCGAATGTTGCACTGTTATTTATATGCATCAAGTGAGAAATAATTTCATACCATGAGGTGTATTTCTCAAACAACCCTCACAGTTTAATAACTGGTTGGTTTATCTGCTGGCTGATGGAGGCGCCTAGGTGGGTTGATAAAGTGTGTGATTCATTTTACAATGCATCCACTGTCACGCTGTTTTTATGTATTTCCCCAGAACCTTTATTTAAACTGTATAAATTAGCTAATTTTGTGATCTCACACCATGCCAGCTATTGTTGCAATTGTTATTCTTGTTTTTTTCCACCAAAAGAAAGCCTGTGGATGTGCAATACATGATCGAATGAATCAGCTTTGTTTTATCTCAGCCGTAGCGCTATAACTCATTTAGTGGTTGAGATTGTTTGTTTATCTATTAACCATCTTAGACATGAGCATTTGTTAGGCTATGGTCATGTAATTTTGTGTATTCATCTTCGACCAGCTTTAATGCACCAACATTGTGCAATCTTTTGGTTCGGAGAAAACAGAGTATATTGGAATGACACAGACACACAGAGTGTGGTTAACTGGACCATTTGGTTAACTTTTTTTCAATAACAATAACAGTACAATATTGTGGTTGTGAAAAATAACAAACTGGGCCACTTTCAATATGAAATAACTTGTCCCAAGAGTCAGTGTAGACCCAAGGACAGTCTGATAACCACAATCAGGACAGTTATCTGCCATTCTCTAATCAGTTTAAAGCTTCAAATCTCACATTTAAATTACTTTGTTCTACTCAATGCATCAACAAATGACATGTGAAAATATGCTTAAACTGTATACAAGTACAATAATCCACATTTCACAGTAACACTTGGCAAGCTTACTTTTGCAGTAAAATATATTAATTCATTTTCTACCGCTTTTTCCTCACGAGGGTCGCGGCCGGGTGCTGGAGCCTATCCCAGCTGTCTTTAGGCGAGAGGCGGGGTACAGCCTGGACTGGTCACCAGCCAATCACAGGGCACATATAGACAATTCACAACCATTCACACTCACATTCATACCTATGGACAATTTGGAGTCGCCAATCAACCTAGCATGTTTTTGGAATGTGGGAGGAAACCGGAGTACCACACAGAGATGGCCGAGGGTGGAATTGAACCCTGGTCTCCTAGCAGTGAGGTCTGTGCGCTAACCACTTCTCCACCGTAAAATATATATCCTTTCAAAAACATTTCACCTATCTCATATATTTAATAATTATTGAGCAAAAGTTCACAGTAACAAATTAGTTTCACCACATATTAGTGTTTAAATTGAGCACCATTAGCTCGCAGTATTCTCGTCTCTAGAGAAGCAAGTATACAAATAATGCATACATCCTTTTTTAATCTTGATTAATCTGTTCCAGATGCAACCACGAAAAGTGTATTTCCATGAAGCAAGATTCAGTATTGGTAAACTGAATTTTTTTAGTTGAAGCATAAAAAATTGTTTATGACTTTCTAAATCTGGTTTTTAATCATTATTAGAGCCCTATCGACATGAAGTAACACCCCTACAGTCACCGTCACACTCCTGTTATTCTTTGTTGATACCACACAGCCACTAATGCATATGCTACGGGATCACTGGAGGGACAGAAGAGACGTCCCTCGCTGATAGCATATAGCAAGCTAGCAAGCGCCTCAAAATGTCTCTCTTCAACATTAATTGTGCACACAACACAACTAGGGGACGTAATACAAAGCTGATAATGTAACTTTTGATACGTTTTCTGTCGTAACGCTCACATTTCGCACTGTATGCAATGACAGAGAAACTTCTCAAAGTGTGTTTGCTTTAGCGGAAGGGATGAGGCGGCGGAAGTCGACCACCCTGCTTATTTCTGTGGCGCTCTGGGAAACTGCTCATTTCGGCTGAGCTCAGGG
The DNA here is from genome assembly GCF_030265055.1 of Doryrhamphus excisus. Lineage (NCBI taxonomy): Eukaryota > Metazoa > Chordata > Actinopteri > Syngnathiformes > Syngnathidae > Doryrhamphus > Doryrhamphus excisus. The sequence continues at coordinate 6,975,204 of NC_080485.1, forward strand.
AACTCTGATTCTTCCCGCTGGCCTCTCTTTTCCTCATTTTTTTTGTGTTAGTACACACAATAAGAAAGCATAATTTCTCATCATATTGCTTACACTTTATTGATTTCCTAAATGTGGTTCAGATGTGCCGAAAGCTCCACTGCTAGCTTGTGAACAACGGAAGCCTCCTGTGTTAGCTCTTAATCTGATCAGTATGTCATCACTGCATCATCTTTAAATATTGCTGATTAGATCATCCAGACTACACGGGCGCCATTATTTGCAAAAATGCCCTGCAAGATTTGGAATCAATTCCATCTTTATTTTTCTCTGATCTGATTGTGGCGAGGTGGGGTACACGGAATTATCTGATGACATATTCGTGATGATTCAGTGTGTGATAGAGTGGAATGTAAAGAGACGGCTCATGTTAAGACAACTGGAAACATTCTTTAATTGGACACACACTAAAAGACACACAGAGTGAGACGCTTTATTTATTTCAGTGCAACCGAGCGCTTGGATATTTGTAATACGGTCTGCATGCTACCAGCCGTTAGGAACAGGTGGGTCTGATCATGCAATTAGGTCATAGTTTGCTTTCTCTTGCTCAGTGTAAATAATGCAATTTATCTCAAGCCTGTACTGTAAGCAGCCGCTAATTTCTACTAAGTTGGCTTAAGGTGTGAAAATTGCCGCCGAGACGCTGACAACTAATTGTGCTGTTGCCAGCGTCCTTCATAATTCTTTGATGTGCTATACGTAGCAGGAGCAGTGCTTTCTGTCAGACAAGAAGATTAAAGTTATTTATTATGTGTCCTAGTGATGACTGAGTAGCTCTTTCAGTCGTCACATTTCATTTTTTTTGTCTTACAGACGTGATTTAAACAAGGCCCTCTGCAGGGCTTAGTTTCCACGTCAGTCGCAGGTGTTTTTGGTCACCTCATGCCAAGTCCCATTTGTAAGTGTTTAATCAAGCCTGTGTGCCTCCTGAGTGTTTTCCACATCAGTGGCGGAGGACCCAAAATGCCTGTTTTGACTGCCATGCTTCTGTTTGCTGTTATTCTGAATTAAGCCTGCAGAGAAAAAAAATGGAAGAACGCCCCTTCACCTAGATGGGATCGGGTCTTATAAATGAGGTGCTAACATATTTTGAGTCAGTCTCAGGGTATCTCACGATATGATATGATTTGCGATACATGGCTCAACAAAAACAAACAAAATATTTCATAATTTCTATTTTAGGGCGGCACGGCGGTATAGTGGTTAGCGCGCAGACCCCACAGCTAGGAGACCAGGATTCAATTCCACCCTCGGCCATCTCTGTGTGGAGTTTGCATGTTCTCTCCGTGCATGCGTGGGTTTTCTCCGGGCACTCCGGTTTCCTCCCACATTCCAAAAACATGCTAGGTTAATTGGCGACTCCAAATTGTCCGTAGGTATGAATGTGAGTGTGAATGCTTGTTTGTCTATATGTGCCCTGTGATTGGCTGGCGACCAGTCCAGGGTGTACCCTGCCTCTCGCCCAAAAGACAGCTGGGATAGGCTCCAGCACCCCCGCGACCCTCGTGAGGAAAAGCGGTAGAAAATGAATGAATGAATTAATTTCTATTTTTACAACATAATGGAGTACAAACAGTGACACTGTTTTAGTGCAAAATGACTGTAAACAGGATTGTTTAAAATCCATTCTCAAAACACGACATCTTGTGGGTCTAAATCTAAAGTAGATCATATGTACTAAGTAGAAACCTAACAAAAATAGATACTTTTATCTTACAAACGGCAATGTCCCCAACCAGCCTTGTCCCACCTTTGTTGGCCAATCTTTCAGTTTAACTTGCATGGGTCCGCCATGATGCTGTTTGTTGTTTCTTTTCTCTGACCTCTACTCAGGTTTCTGCCACTAATGAGAGGGAGCACCTCCTGGATGATATGAGATGATAAAATGGTGACTGCAGAGGAGGAACAGTGAAAGAAAAAAAAACATATGAGTGTATCAATTATCTATTGTGAGATTAAATATGAAGGTTTGCCAAATCGATATTTTTTTGTCACACATCGAGCTCCCTAAAGCCACAGGAATTCCGCCTGGCTGAACTCATGCAACATGCTATCTTTTATGTCCTTCATTTGGAGGAGCTACGAAGGCTAAATGACAACCCTAGCCAAATCATACATTTGGATCATGCCCTCAATGTGGGATGTTAGGTTGCTGTAAGAAAATAGACAATACATATACAATACTTCTGTGTTTATGTTTAAGAACATGTGCACATGACAACTGCAAATGGGGCTTTGGTCTTATCTTGTCACTTGTGCCCTGCTAAGCCGTGGAAGTTTAGTAGCCACAGTTGCTAACGAACCAAACTGGTCTGTCTGACACAGTAGCAAGACTCTTAAGCCAAAAGAAAGCTGCTTTAAGCTAAAGGAGATGACTGCATGTAAGCAATGGGTGCTGGAACCTGCTTGGTGTTACACCCATTGCTGACAGGGCAATGGAAATGTCCACGGTGTCTTGGATACCTCATGTTGGCTCGAGTATCCAGTGCAGAGGGCAGACTTTACTGCTAAAAAAATAACTTGTTTAATTTACTCAAGTGGTGAGGGTGAAAGCCACTGGAATTGACTGGCCTCAAACAGGATGCTGTACCTTGTTTTGTTGCAAATGTGTTTGTTTGTAGGAGGGTGTATTTCATAGGCATTTGTACAGATGCGTCCCTTTTTCCTGTTAACGGTAAAAGCTGGGTGTTTTGGTTGATGAATGGTATGAATAGTCTGAAGCCATCACAGGCTGCCATTGTCATGTTCATTTTTCTATATTTCAAGGTCTGTTGCCCTCAGAATTCAGCTGGGCTAAATAATTAACCAGTAAAAGCAAATCAAAGCTTGTGCTAATGGAAACTGTCAGAAGTGTGCTTGTTGAACAGATTCTCAAAGAGTTTTGTACACAAGACTGTTTTAACTGAAATCAGGAAAAAATGTATTTGCATTTATTTACACGATCATGGCAGGGCTCTACATTAAAAACAAAAATGACTTGCCCATGGGTAATCCTTAAGGTGAGAACTACTTGCCCGAACTTGCCCCATGTAAAATGAAAAGACTGCCATAATGATATCATCTCATTTTTGTGGCATCACCTGAGAATCTCAAATAAAGATGAAATGATTATCATTTCTTGTGGTTGTTTTCCTACATAGATCATGACGTTGCATGGAAATCTGGATTGTCAAGAGACTTCTAGGCACTTTGCCTTTTAGAAGTTGTGCACCACAATGAAACATTATTGAATAGACACATTTGTGTACTAAGTGTTTTTAATCCAGAAAAAAATGCTCAATGGTCAAACAATAATTTGTGAAGCAAAGGTGAGAAAAATCCACAGAGAAATGGAAGCGCTAGATTTTGTAGCTTGTGCAAAATCAGCACTTGGTATTGGATCTAATCGGTGGTGTTTCATTGTGACCACTTCAAATTGTCACAGCAATGTGATTCACTCACCTGTGCCATCATTTGATTTGCTGCCGCGAATAAAATACTTGTTTAGGAGGCACTGGTTCATCACTTTTTGCTGTTTTCCTTCACAAGTTCAGATTTTGGCAGGGACGCCATGATAGATGTTTTCCTAGTCAAACCATCGCTGATTGGTTGATCGCGAACAAGAACGGGTGTGGGTAAAACACGGACTGCGGTCTAAATAAACGATTCTGATTGGTCCATTTCAAGATTTACAAGGATTGGTTTGCAAATTACCACCGGAATTACGCAGTCCGTGTTTTACCAACACCCAACAAGAACCGCTTTAAAAAAAACTCTTGGCAGTATGGCATGCCAAAGTGCACTTGCCCGACGGGAATATCACTGATTGGATTTACTTGCCCGAATTTTGTTTTAACTTGCCCCGGGCCATTGGTACATCGTTATTGTCGAGCCCTGCATGTTTTGCAGTCTCCACCACTGGCAAAGGGCAAGTGGCTGTATTTAAGAGGGATATACCCTTAGCTAAGGCTAGGATTGATTGGTGATTGCGATAAATTTCGGGTGGATTATAGTGATCAGCTGTGAGCATATTTAATTGATCCAACACAGTGGGAATGCCCATGATATCAACAAAAGTTGACCTTTTCTTGCACCATTTTTATTAGTAAATTGCCCGAAAAATAGTGCTGAAGGCAGAGCTGATGGCAACAAAATAGATCTTGTTGAGGCTATTGTTTCAAAGAAAGTTGTGTGGTTTGGGTTTCTGCAAAGTGATGTGGAGCAAATCCGGCCAAAGGTTGGTGGTCAGTACCCTCAAAAATTATGCAAAAAGAATCAGTTTAATCATTTGAAAACTTATATCCAAGTAGCAGCCTGCCACTGTTGCCAGCACATGTAGCACTATTACCAAAGCAGCAGTCAATTTAATTTACCTTCTTGTTTACTGTATGTTCGTACAAATTTTAAGTGACAGATTATTTATTGTGTCAATCAAGATTTGATTATATGACTATATTTGGATGTAGACCAGGGGTCTCAAACACGCGGCCCGCGGGCCAAATGTGGCCCGCAGGACACTAGTTTGAGGCCCCCGCCTTGATATGAAAGTTTAATGTTAGTGCGGCCCGCCCAAGTTTGATACGGATGCTGTATGGTATCATGTACCTAGAAAAAATTATTATGTTTGATTAATGTTCATGTTAAAGGTTAAATAACTGTTAATAGTTATCCTCCCTATCCGTGTGAAAGTGGTAAGTAAAGGAAATAACTTGAAGGCTACCGTTTAGGTCGCTAGTTCTCTAGTTTGCGAGTTAGCATGTGTCTCAAGACCCTGCAGTTGCGCAATATGTTGTAAATAAAAAGAGTATAAATGTGACTATAGTCGTGTTTTGTCATGTCTACAGGGCTCTAATAATGCTTTGGTAATTTTAATCTGAAAAAAATAATTTGTCTACCCACCAACTATATGTGGTTTCTTAAGTTGTTATTATTTGCCGTTTTATTATTATTATTATATTTATTTATTTATTACTTATTTTGTGGAGAAAAATAAAAAGTAAGATATTTGAGAACAGTGGAATTTTATCAGAGCTTTTCTTGTAGAAAATCGGAACCAAAGCAAAGTTTATTTATTTTTCTGTTTTTAATAAATGCGTTTTTTTTGTGTTTTTTTTGGGAAAACCTGATGCGGCCCAGTCTCACCCAGACCCTAGCTCCAGTGGCCCCCAAGTAAATTGAGTTTGAGACCCCTGATGTAGACAGACCAGCATTTACACTCACTGTCACTGAACGAGAACTAAACACTGCCTGCACCAATAGCTCAACACAAACATAGACAGTAAAATAAATAATAACACGTACTTCAAATAGCAGTAATCTGAGTTTTGAAGACAGATTTTACTTTCTTGGACACACGATCTCAAGTGAGCGACTGATTTCAGCTCAGAGCACTACATGACAGAACTACTTTTAAAACGAAAGTAAAAGTGAAATCAGTGATTCAATACAAGGAAAACATTGCCCCCCCCCCTCTGACTTTTCTAAATCTTCACAATAAGAGCAGTTTCCCAAAGCTGCATTCCATCAAGCATGAAATGAAGATGTTGAAAAGCAAAGACTTCTTTAAAAATGACTTTGCCATCTTCCTTCTTTTTGAATGAATGTAAACATTTTAGTCAAGAATCACATGCTGCCATTTACCATTTTGTTTTACAGGTTTGATTCTGTGTCAACACACAAAAACACTAAACCAAAACTCAGGTTGAATTCGCAGGCGTACCTACCTCTTAGTTGTGCATGTTTATTTCTGCTGACAGTTTCTGTATGTCACCTGCATGATTAATGAGGTTGAAGCCAGGCTGCAAGCCCGGTCGCTCGCTAATGTGCCGCCAAAATAGATCATCGTTGCGTCTTTGTCATCTCATAGCGTTATGCGTGTTATCACGGTGTGTGGCACAATCAAATGTAGCCACAGGCCACCAACATTTAGGAAAGCAAATGTCACTCGGAATTTTTTTGTTGTAGATGTGTTGCTGTCACTTGTCTGTATTCAGGAGTTGTCTGCATATGTGCAGAATATGACGGGCCTCTGATTATTCTGTCAGGTCTGGTAGACAGCTGTCTTAATCTTTAAAAAAAAATGTAATTCCTTCGAACATCCTTTAATGAGAGGTGCCGTGTCTTCAGTAAATGATGCACATATACTGTAGTCCAGTGATTTTCAACCACTGTGCCGCGGCACACTAGTGTACCTTGAGAAACCGTCAGGTGTGCCGTGAGGAATTATCCAATATCACTTTTTATAATTAACATTTATTAATCATCACTTGCAAATATAATGTCAATAGCCATTATGTCCATAGTATACATGGACACAAACAAACGGAAAGAATTGAACAGGGATGGAATATTCCTTTAACCAATCCGATTGAGGCATCTTGTACCCGCTCAAACGGAAAGTTGTCAGGGTGCGTTCTTCTTTGTGGTGTTTTTCTTCTTCTGTTGTTTATTGGCGGTTGGCAAGCAGCTTTCGTGTGTATTAGCGCCATCTGTGGAACAGAATCTAAACCCTTCTATACTTTATTCACAAGTGCAGTTTTATTAAAAAAGAAAATATATATCTATATAAAACATGTCCTGAGTTTAATATTAGCAAAATTGAATTTGATCTTTTCCTGTTTAAATTTATCCCGGGTGCGTTCTTTCAGAGCATGCTCAGATATGACGTAACACGCAGATCCAGACGTTCTTTACTTTTAAAAATGGAGGCCAGCAATCGGCACTGGACTAAGCAAAGTTTGTTTTTGATTCTAACTAAATTTCAAGACTGGACAGACGAAAAACTGGCAATACGGAGTTATTCCAACAAGTGAAAGAATAACTTGGGGAAGCCGGTATCACGTGATGTTGATGTTTACGTTTTACTGGGCATGCCCTATTGACTATTCTGTTTGATTTTCATGGCGCATGTAGACAAGAGATTGGAATATTCCTTTCCATGGATACCATTGTTTCCCGAAAGGTCATTCGGAAAGAGAAAAAGTGGTCATGTAAAAACGTGGCTACTCTGGAGTGTCTGTGGTGTAAAGACTGGCAGAGCAATGTAATATTGGTCCGTGTGGCAACACCTACCTTGTTCCTCCGATAGACTTATTGATGCACGTGTGAGGTCGTGGTGACATTTTGTAACATTTTTGGTTAGTGGTGTGCCACGAGATTTTTCCAATGTAAAAAACGTGCCGTGGCTTAAAAAAGGTTGAAAAACACTGCTGTAGTTTTTCCACAGGATTCCATTTATAGTTCCATTAGGTTTTAATTATTCTAGTTCAAATTGAGATTTAATTGTAGTTTAGGAATAAAGATGCAAACTAGGCTAATGTAAATTATTATTAGTTTTTTGTGATTTTAGCGCGTAATCTAGCTACTATAGTTTCCCTATTCCATAGGCTTTTCTTACATGTAGTTGTTGTTTACTGGGGTGGAGAAGGTTATTGCAACTGCTGGCTTTGTATGAGCTCCCCGGGTTACAATAAACTAAACAAGATCAGGATATACTGTGTATTCAGACAAGCAACGCAATATTATTATATCTATTATTGGACAAAAGCTTGGATGAAAATGCCCTGTAGACTCCTCAAATGTCTCCTGTATAACAATGCAACATTGACAACTCCACGGGGCATCCATGCACTTGATGAATTTGTGGAGATCAATGTCTCTTGTTTTGCTCAGTGATTATTTCCACAGTGTCAACAAGGAAGTCTAAAAGTTAACAGCTGCCATGAAGGGTCGGCCAAGTGTATGCCTGTAAGAATTAGTTGGACTGTGTGTGCCAGCCCTTCATTCATTCTTATATCACTATTTGGCCCCTTTTTTTTTCAACACTCAGAACCACACAAGCATCGTCTTCCCTCACCCACGCACAGAATGTTTTCTCTGTGCGTCGACCTTTCATTGGAGGAGATAATCATCCAGTGATGACCGAAAGCTAGTGGAGTTGCTTTATGAGCACTTCTCTTTTTTTTGTAGTCTCAAAGCAGGAGTGTAGTGGCCTTTTTACTTGCTCCCTCAGTGGCTCCTTTTCAAATACCCACAACAGATGGTATGCGTTTTCCATGGATGATTCACTGAGCAGGGATGGGTTATGTGTTGCTGGCCTTGGCCAAGCAATGTTTGTAATGCATCCTCCTACCTGAGCTTTCAGAATACACCTGTCATTAGGTTGAATATGATAATAATCTACATAATCTACATCTGTAGTCACAGCTGGCCTGCGGTAAATTGACAGAAATGTAGCCGCCAAATTCTGCCAAAGGCCTCTCCTTGCCAAAGGCCACAACAGCAGTGACCGGGATGGAGGAAGCTTAATTCAGATACAGTCATGCCTCGTTTATCACGGGTAAATGGTTCCAGATCCGATCGTGACGATCCTGCAAATTGCAAAGGGAATTTCCTTATTTATGAAAGGAATCTTGATTAGTAGACACATTAACAGAAAATTAGGCATTTAAGGCATAAATAATACTCATGCTTGTGTGTGTTGCAGTAAATATGTTCAGAGAGGTTCTAGGGCAGGGGTCTCAAACATGCAGCCCATGGGCCAAATGTGGCCCACAGGACACTAGTTTGAGGCCCCCGCCTTGATATGAAAGTTTAATGTTAGTGCGGCCCGCGCAAGTTTGATATGGATGCTGTATGGTATCATGTACCCAGAAAAAATTATTACGTTTGATTAATGTTCATGTTAAAGGTTAAATAATTGTTAATAGTTATCCTCACTATTTGTGTGGAAGTGGTAAGTTTTTGGCTATTTAAGTTTAAAGGAAATTACTTGAAGGCTACCGTTTAGGTCGCTAGCTCTCTAGTTTGCGAGTTAGCATGTGTCTCAAGACCCTGCAGTTGCGCAATATGTTGTAAATAAAAAGAGTATAAATGTGACTATAGTCGTGTTTTGTCATGTCTACAGGGCTCTAATAATGCTTTGTTCATTTTAATCTGAAAAAAATAATTTGTCTATGTGGTTTCTTTCTCTATTTATTTATTACTGATTGGTTTTCTTTATTCTTGATGTGTTTATTTATTGTTCATCTAATTTTGTGCAGAAAAATAAAAATTAAGATATTTGAGAACAGTGGAATGTTTTATCAGAGCTTTTATTGTAGAAAATCGGAACCAAAGCACTGAAAAAGTTTTTTCCGTTTTTAATAAATGCGTTTTTATTTTGAAAACCTGATGCGGCCCAGCCTTGCCCAGACCCTAGCTCCAGTGGCCCCCAAGTAAATTGAGTTTGAGACCCCTGTTCTAGGGGGTGGACAGGGAGCAACGTTGGGAGTTTAGAATTGAATTTTAGCTTGGTGTGGGGTTATGACCACAACAGTAGCTTTGTTAGGGTTTATTGTGATGTTGTGAGATAGTGTAAACTTGCATTAAAAGCTTACTCAGATCATCAATTCTGGTGCTTGAGTGTCTCATCAAACATTACAGTAACATTACAAAGACTGGTGCAGAGTACTACACGATACATACATTTGTATATTTATACATTTAGTCATTTTATGGTTGATGATTTGGACAAAGAAATCCATAATTGCTGCTTAAATATGCATATTTATGACTGATAATTGACGTTTTTTCAAAAAGTAACAGACTGCCAAAGACTTTTGACTATCGTCGTCTTTTGCTTTTTTGTGGGATCTACAGATCAAAGTCCTATGCATCTTGTGTGTGAATTTGAGACGTGTAGGCAATGTATTTCTGTCCCAGCAGGGGGCAACAGTTCTATTTTTTCAATCATCAGCAACAGCTTGGATATGAAGAACACAGAAATTGGCAAATTGTTCACTGACAGAGGGAAATGGCGATGAGTCCAGCAGAGACTAAAATGACTTTGTCTGGCTGTGGATCAGTCGCGATCGCAAAGGATACGGGTGACGTTGGTGACGTTGCTGTTGGTCTATAAATACCACACATACATGCACACATCGGTAAATAGTTCAAACACATGTAAACATCGGTAAATAGAATATTATTTTGTAATGTTATGTTCTATATCTGTGAATAATCTTGTTCTTGTCATCAAAATATTTTTTTCTGTGTTGTTTTTGTTGTTTCGCAGATGTAAACAACTCTTCCGATGTTTGAGGTGTCACTAAAATACAAAAATGTGATGCAAGTCACTGTTCTGCTTGAATTTGCTTCTCAGCAGAAAAGCTAATTTTCTCATTTTTTTCCGTCAAAATTAGTTATGTTTTATTATTCTTAATGTTTATTTATTAATTGTCAATTAATAATTATTATTAATGTTTTTGTTGAAACCACTCTCTGTTCTACTGTCAATTTAAAAAGGCTAGAATTTTTTTAATGAAATTAGAGTCAAAAGATTTATTATTTATTATTTATTATTTATTATTTATTATTTATTATTTATTATTTATTATTTATTATTTATTATTTATTGTTTATTGTTTATTGTTTATTATTACACGGGAGCCAGGCAAAGACATTTCGTTGGCAATTTCACTTCTGTGTTATTGTGCAATGACAATAAAGAAAGTCTATGTCTAAGTTTCTTTACATCGTTTCAATGTTTATATAGTCCTAAAACTCAATATTCTCTGTGGGTCTTGAAAGTTCAGCAAAAATGCCCCAAAACTGTCATGGAGCTCTCTTCTGTGAGAAAATGTCTGGCAGTGAATGAGTTAATATATTTTTGAAAAACCGTGAGAGCGAAACTGCGGAATTCAAAGTGCAAAGTGACTGTATATATAATTCATATATGTATTATAATATGGAAAGTGTCTTGGATTTAAATGTTATTCTGCTGTGTTTCATCAGACTCTGGAGGAGCCCCCCTACTTGACTGTGGGGACAGATGTGAGTGCCAAGTACAGAGGGGCTTTCTGTGAGGCCAAGATTAAGACTGCCAAGCGGCTAGTCAAGGCGAAGGTAAGACACATTTCAAAGCCTGCCTCTGATGTAATATTAAAATGGTTTGTCTGCACTCCCGTGGATCACAAGGCTTAATTAGCATCAGTGATTTTAAATCAGTTTCAGTTTCAGCACATTCATACAAACACATGCTCAGTTTAGAGATGATGATGTGGTCATGTTCAAATAACAGTGGTTGAAACTGTTTTCTTGTGCTGGAGGTTGTTGTTACCCTTTGCACTATGAAGCGCTACCTGAGGTTAAATCAAATCAAATCAACTTTATTTGTAGAGCACTTTTCCTGCAAAGACATGCAACACAAAGTGCTTTAAAGAGTTAAAAACAATTACCACAATTAAAAGGAAAAACAATTACTAAGAAAGCACCTCCATACTAGACACACACACACACACACAATCACACACAGTAGGGAGACATGGCATGGCACTGAGGATCAAGGAAACGCCACCTTTGGGGCCGTCCACACTGGGAGGAGCCACAGGCCGTGCCATCGGGGGACCAGCACTCGGGCCCCCCGACTCCGACAGATGGGCGGACCCCCACATTAAAGGGAAGAACCCCCAGCCGGCCGGGTCGAAGGGACCCAAGGATGGCAGACCCGACACAGCCCCCAGTGTGGAGGACCCCCCCTGAGGAAACACTGGAGTTAAAAGCTAAAAACTAAAAGCATAAAATAGGACTAAAAAGATAAAAACATTCATTCATTCATTCATTTTCTACCGCTTTTTCCTCACAAGAGTCGCGGGGTGCTGGAGCCTACCAGCTGTCTTCGGGCAAGAGGCGGGGTACACCCCGAACTGGTCGCCAGCCAATCGCAGAAGATAAAAACATAACAAAAGTTTAAAAATATTAGATAAAAGCCTGATTAAAAAGACGTGTCTTTAATCTTTTTTTAAAAATACTTTTTATACATGACTAGTGATAGTTAGAGAGGCAGTTGTAGAAACGTCCTCAGGCCCAGACGAGACAGATGCAGGATCTAGTCTAGCCCACCAGGTACCCATTAGGACCTCAGGCATCCATCTCACCCACACCCTCAGCGCGTATGGCAGCTCAAATGTAGTCCCCCCCATTACGTTCATGCTTTGTTGATGTCTTTGCAGGATACGCACTGTACTGTATCGTTATCATTCCCCAGTGGGGCCGAGCATCTGGTTAATACAATAGAGGAGGGGTAGATCACTTGTCTGTCTTGCTAGTGTGTGGGAGGAACAAAGACTAGATGATGGCTTTTGACTGTGTCAGTGTACTGTAGTTCATCCTGTCGAGACAAAAGAACATTGATCTGCCATGCTGGCGCACCATAAATTCACGTTAAACGATGGAGCCTTTTGCCTCCAATGCCGCACCATTAAGAATCAAAAAGCGTCTTTGTCATTTGGCCATGCAGACTATGTTTCTGATTCTGAATATTCCACTCTAATGAGTTCCTATGTAGATCATTAATCTCGATCTGCTTGTTTAACAAGTTGATGGATGCAGCATCTGGCACGGGGTCCTTTGAGTGATTCGAGTGAAAGGTTTGTGTGACATTCCGTCTTGGGATGCTGTTCTTCACTCGAAGGCTTGTTAAAAGTCAATTAGCCCCATGTTGATTTTACCTACTGTGAAACAATAAGTACATGCATGATGAGCAAGGACGACATTGTGGAATACATTTAGTATGCTGTATTTTTCTAGACAATATTAGTATGCATGTCATGGAATATTCGATGTGTACTGTATGTCGTTATAGTTCCTGCAGCCACATGTTATATAGGGGTCATTCTCCTGAAAGGGGTAACCGAATCATGACATAGCAAGCAAAAATGTGTTATTTTGTAACCACTTTTCATATTAAAATAAAGCATCACTTGTTCTGTTTTAGTTTATGAAGAAAAACAAGAAAGAAGAATATCACATTTGAGTATATTTCATAGCAGCAGGGCGCTATTTACTGAAATGTCAATTGCAACATTATACATAAAATGCTCACTGATTTGCACTTTTGTAAAAAAAAATTTGTTTCAAAATTTTAATCTCAATTATTTACACTAACAATTTTTTTTTAATTGACAAAAATTTAGAAAATATTTTGAATGTCAACCGAAAAGTGCGCTAATGTTAAATGAGGTGCAACTTTACATTGGGTGTCAATGGAAATGTCAGCTCATTTACATACTGTATAGTCCTGCTCAATTATGGTCAAACTACATGTTTTGAAAACAGCAAAATGCTTTTGGTGCACAAAGAAGTGTTATATTATAAGAATATATTATATATTCAAAGAAGTGTTTTATATATATATATATATATATATATATATATATATATATATATATATATATATATATATATATATATATATATATATAAATCACAGCTGAAACACAAGTTCCGTTTTGTATTATTTCATTCGTCGTTATTATGACAAACTGTTGCTGTCACCAAATGTCGTTTAAGTACTCATATGATTGTAGCCTCAAATAACTGGCGTTTGTGGGTCATGTGCCTCGAAGTGATGGCACCCTAGCTGGCACCCCATTCAAGAGAATTACCCACATATATTTAGGATGCATGATTATGTTACGGGTCCCAAGCGTGGGCACCGTAACGCAGATAATTTACCTGAATTGGAATACAGGCAGGACAGCAGACCCCAGAGTGAGGACGATGCGTGGTATTCCCTTGCAAATTGCGTCTCTTTATTGAACACACACACAAACTCGGATACAAAATACACATCTTCAAATCACTCCAGTTATTAGCATTCCCATTCTCAATTACTTATCATTTCACATTTCCAGGTAATTTAATTTCCTTGTGATTAATCACATGTGTTTTGGCACATATCGCCATTAATTACATTTGTTTATTATAACAACCCTTTTAACGTATTTTACAATATGCTTACATAGTGACATACGCGTTATCAAAATGTTCACATTTGTGCTAAAATATCATTAAATCCCAAAGATTACTGGGGCAACTGTCAAAATATGATAATGTATCCTGGTAACCTACTGTAACCAACTTATATTCAAAATTAGACCATTTTATATCCATTTAAAGACCCTGCAATTCCACTGGGTGGCCATCTAGCCACAGTTCAGTAGCCGGAGTAGCGGTTATGTCTTTGATGTTTTTCAACGAACTTTCTCTATAACATTTACTTGTTTTACGGAATCAAATCACCCAGGAAGTGTCTCCGTATAGCTGCAACCGGAGAGATACAAAGGTTTCCACCTCGCACCGAACCACACAAACTGCAAATCCACGAATGTCAGTAATGCATAGTACAATAACATCTCATAACTATTAATAATCACCATACTTTCAAATAGTATATTATCTCAAACACAAAATTAAACCAATGCGGACACTATATTTTCAAGTGTGCCACAATTACTTTTTTGGAAATCAATCAATCAATTATAACCTGTACTGATTTATGTTTGACAGAGATGTAAAGGTCTGAATGGGATGTTGAATGCGATTTTCCATGTTAAATTTAGTTTTACACTTTCAGTGCAGTACAGCAACAAAGGAAAAATGGTAGGATTTGCTTAGTGCTTAGTGCTCACACTGGCTTTTTTTATCGCCTGACCAAAGGCTGTGTGTGCATTAAAAACACATGCAAGTCACAACTTGGTTGGAAGTTCATGAATATATTACGAGACGAAACTCCAATATTCCAAACAAAAATTCTGTCTGCTGGCTTGAATACCCCAGGGACAAACAACAGAGAGCGCTCTTCCAATACCAATTTATCCATGGCTTTTTCTGCCTATTAACACCCGTTCCCATCTTTGGTGTTGTGTAGCATTCACATTTGAGTTCAAGTCAACTATACCTGTACCGGAGTTCACAAGGAAGTGAACCAAGGTCGTCAGGATTAAAATGACCTAGGGTGATTGTGCCCTTACAGGGCTCTACATTAAAAACAAAAATTACTTGTGCGTGGGGAATCCTTAAGGTGAGAACTACTTGCCCGAACTTGCCCCATGTAAAATGAAAAGACTGCCATAATGATATCATCTCATTTTTGTGGCATCACATGAGAATCTCAAATAAAGATGAAATGATTATCATTTCTTGTGGTTGTTTTCCTACATAGATCATGACGTTGCATAGAAATCTGGATTGTCAAGAGACTTCTAGGCACTTTGCCTTTTATAAGTTGTGCACCACAATGAAACATTATTGAATAGACACATTTGTGTACTAGTAAAGTGTTTTTAATCCAGAAAAAAAAAAAATGCTCAATGGTCAAACAATAATTTGTGAAGCAAAGGTGAGAAAAATACACAGAGAAATGGAAGCGCTAGATTTTGTAGCTTGTGCAAAATCAGCACTTGGTATTGGATCTAATCGGTGGTGTTTCATTGTGACCACTTCAAATTGTCACAGCAATGTGATTCACTCACCTGTGCCATCATTTGATTTGCTGCCGCTAATAAAATACTTGTTTAGGAGGCACTGGTTCGTCACTTTTTGCTGTTTTCCTTCAGAAGTTGTTGAAGAATTAAACCATGTGGGCAGGGACGCCATGATAGATGTTTTCCTAGTCAAACCATCGCTGATTGGTTGATCGCGAACAAGAACTGGTGTGGGTAAAACGCGGACTGCGGACCGCGGTCTAAATAAACAATTCTGATTGGTCCATTTCAAGATTTGCAAGGATTGGTTTGCAAATTACCACCGGAATTACGCAGTCCGTGTTTTACCAACACCCAACAAGAACCGCTTTTAAAAAAACTCTTGGCAGTATGGCATTCCAAAGTGCACTTGCCCGACGGGAATATCACTGATTGAATTTACTTGCCCGAATTTTGTTTTAACTTGCCCCGGGCCATCGGTACATCGTTATTGTCGAGCCCTGCCTTAGTGTTGGTGCCACAACAGCTAAAGGTCTCAGTTGGAACTAACACTGGGTTGTGAGACAGGTCAGATGTTATTGATGTACAACCTTTGTACCCTCCCAGGTGCTGAAAAGACTTCTTGTATTGCAAGAGAAGGAATGTGATTCTCACCATATCTGATGAAACTCAGCCCCTGGAAGCTCAGCTCTTATTACATGACCGTGGTTCAACATCATCTCTGTTACTTTCATTTGTTGTCTTGATCCGTCCCTCTAAGCTAGCTTTCGATTGCTTTTTCTGCTGTTGCTACACTCGAAATGGACGGGGGACATACCAAATGTACTACCCGAAGGCTTGCTTTCTGTCACCGTACTGACAATTATGAGCAGATTCCTCAGGATTGTAATTTGGGCCAGTGTACGCACATGGATCAGTATGGCACAAGTAAAGCTGTGCTGTGTTCAGTTGACCTACATCTGCCTGTCAGTATTCCAGCACCGGACTCCTTCAGAACTGCTGTCTTTACAAGCATTTTGCTGCAGAGGTGACTGACAGTCATTATTGGAGTGGGACATGTTTTTTTGGCACCGTAGTAACTGACGGTGTTGAGACAGAGCTTGGCAAAACACACTGATTTTTCACAGAGAAACCTCATGTAGATCCTCACAGCTGGTGCTTTTTGTCTGAAAATGAAAAAGGTTGCTGCTGATTATATTATAGAAGTCACAACTAATTATGGAAATTATTTCTGTCATTTAAAGATTGGCCAAAATTCAACCTAATCACACTGATATAACTTTCACATTATATTCATATAAGACCTGGGTGGGAACTGCTTACAAAAGTGCCATATATCTAAATAACAAATGTACTTCAGAGGGACTATAGTTATATATATATATATATGTATATATATATATATATATATTCTGTAAAAAAATGCAAATGTGCAAATCTGACTTTATGACCCCAGAGTTTTAGAAGCCACACTCTTCCTTGTAGGTTTTTTTAATTGTTCATATCAGTAATTAAATCTTGTGAACTCGCATTGAACTAAGATCTTCGGTGTTTGAACCAGAAGCTTATAAGAGATATCTGATTTAGTAGCTACTGCTTGTTATAAGGTAATATTTATGGAATATGATTTTGTAAGGATTCAGATTAAGACTAGATCAGAGCTATATCATCCTCACCAAATCACAGCAACAGCAAAATTAGTCCTTTGAACTAGTAGGCCTACATGCTTAGATTTCCCTTCAAAAGTGATTTTTGATTGTAAACACATTCTGTAGGGGGAAGGGAGGGGGACTACAATCTAAACGTGTCATTGCTGTTGAGTGAAACGACACTCATACTTTTATATCAGTTCTAATTTCTGTTTACAAACCTGTTTGGCTCTCAGTCGCTATTGTTCCAGAATTGATACATCATTCCATTCGCTGACGGTCCTCTTCATTGCCTCCCTCCTCCTCCTCAGGTGACCTTTAAAGCAAATCTCTCCACAGCTGAGGTCCACGATGAAAGCATCAAAGGCCCTTTAAAGGTGAGCTGGGATGGATGATTCTTTTTAACTGAACTTTTGGTTTTGATTCAAATGACACCACATGATGTGTCATTTGAGTTTGCGTTATATGGAAGACATCACTACATGTACATCAAACTATATTTCAATATACGCAAATAGAAGAGGACTACACTTTACAAAATAAATAAATAAATCAAAGACCAGAAAATATGACCAAAAACATAATTTCAATATCAGTGAAGTACATGATATATTTCTTCATAGGCCTCATTATGGTCTGTTTGTTGTAAGCTGCGTAGCGCCACCTGATGATTTGCATGGATAATCCTATACACACTGGCTATAAGACTACCACGGCTGCACCATCCTATATTCTGGTCAGTACGGTAATAGGATTTGTTTGGTTAAGAAGTAGAGGTCTACACGGAGCGGCTGGCCCCACGGCTGGCCGGACTCCTCGGCTAACGGGGCGGGCTGAAGAAATCTCAAGAACATGGCCACGGCTGTGGAAAACTAATATAAAAAAATATTGATAGCCTCATTTGTTTCTTGAAAGCTCACCTATATTGCCCATAATCCTTCCTTATATCATCTTTTTCACACAATTTATATTATCTTGAGCTGAAAAGAGGTAATTTAATTTTTGCGCTTGTTCCGACGGCTGGCGGCTGGCCGCTCAAATCTCACCACGGCTGTGGACGGCTGGGGCTGTCGTGCCACGGCTGTGGGGCGGGGCGGCCAAGGAAAAGCACAGCGGTGTAAGACCTCTATTAAGAAGCCAACTGTTTTGTCCCACAGGTGGGTGCTATTGTCGAAGTGAAGAACCAGGATGGAGTTTACCAGGAGGCCACAATCAATAAGCTGACCGACGCAAGTATTTACACAGTCGGTGAGTCATTGTTATTAGAAACGTTATCTGTTATCATGATATGGAATATAATTATGTCATCATTTTCTAGGGTTGACATTAGAATTTCCAAATATTTGATCTTATGTTTAAGATCATCTTGAACAGTTGCTTCTTTTTATTCAGTGCAGATGGGCTTCAATATTTACTCTCCCGTAGATCTACTTTTGCTCTTGGCCAAGTCCCTGGGGACACAGCTGGCCTTT
This sequence comes from Doryrhamphus excisus, assembly GCF_030265055.1. Taxonomy (NCBI): domain Eukaryota; kingdom Metazoa; phylum Chordata; class Actinopteri; order Syngnathiformes; family Syngnathidae; genus Doryrhamphus; species Doryrhamphus excisus. The sequence continues at coordinate 6,993,591 of NC_080485.1, forward strand.
TTACCTGCTCACCGCATCGCTATTAGTGAACTGTGTCTATTTCCTTATTATGCACTGCAGGTCTTCCCTGTGAAAACAACAGACTGATTCAACCAAAAACAGCAACATGAGAGAGTGCAACTGTGGCAAAATAGCAAAGCTAAACAGTTGATCACATCTGATGCAGTGCTATTGGATGCTAAGGATGATCATAATCATTCATACGGAAAGGCGAATTTTGTTTCTCACAGCCTTTCAGGGTAACCATATCCAAGTTAACGCTCAAAACCATTTCCGTGTTGCATAACTGCAATGATTACATTTAAAATGATTGACATGTCTCGTTAGTGTGTGTGTTTTTCCCGCCAACAAAATCTACTCAAGCTGTAACCAGCTCCACAGTCTATTTAGCTGCTGCCAGTTACTTAAGTGTGCCCTTGGGACTTTTCTTGTTGTTTGGAAAACATCTTCTGTTTACACATTCTTTCTTTTCTTTTCTCCGTGGGAAAAGAAATACATACGTCACGGCTGCACATCGTTTTTCTCCACAGGTGCTGATATCATTGAAGAAATAGCAAATAAAATTGTACATTTTTACCTTTACCTCGCTCAAATATGTGCTAAATTGATGTTTAATTGTCTGTGGTATTGTGTCATGGTTTTGTCTTTTGTATGGTTACCCCTGCAGTGTTTGACGACGGTGACGAGAAAACATTAAGACGTTCCTCCCTCTGCCTTAAAGGCGCCCGTCACTTTGCAGAGAGTGAGGCAAGTATCAAGCTGCCATGCACCTTTTGGACAAACACTGGCCCCCATTTCATGTTGCACTGTATATTCTTTGCTTTTTGTTCAGGGCCAGTATCTGTCTTCTTTACTTTGTTTCTTTCTAGCACTTGAAGGCAAATCACAAATCCAATCAGTCTCACGCTGGTGTTTAGCATATATTCAGCACCAACTGATATCACAGCAAATATGAGAAATGTAATCACTGTGTGTGCTAAATGTAAATCTTTAGGGAGTATTACCTTTTAGTATCCAATGTCTGACAACTATTTTATACATTATGTGCTTCTATGACAAATTTCATACTATCTATATTTTAAAAGTCAGGCCCACAGTGTACCGAATTATTCATTAATTTATTAATTCATTCATTTTCTACCGCTTATCCTTACAAGGGTCGTGGGGGTACTGGAGCCTATCCCAGCTGTCTTCGGGCAAGAGGCGGGTTACACCCTGGACTGGTCGCCAGCCAATCACAGGGCACATATAGACAAACAACCATTCACACTCACATTCATACCTGTGGCCAATTAACCTAGCATGTTTTTGGAATGTGGGAGGAAACCGGAGTACCCGGAGAAAACCAATGCATGCACATGGAGAACATGCAAACTCCACACAGAGATGTCCGAGGGTGGAATTGAACTCGGGTCTCCGAGCTAACCGCTTGTCCGCCGTGCAGCCTGTGCCGAGTTAGTGTATAGTATATATAATATACTTTGAACGGGCACACAGACGGAACCACATGACATTGCGTCACGTCAAGTCGGAATGTCTTACTGAATGTCTTAATTAATTAGTCATTATGTAGTATAAGACAACAAAATATCAGGAAAATGTTGATGTAGGTGCGTCATGCCTGTCGAAATATTCACATATTATGTTGGCTTTTTGCCAAAGCTCACTTCGAGCGATGACGCGGCGGTGGGTCGTTGACATCATCGTTCTGAACTATCTGGTCACCCAGAACTCGTTCCTGTGTTGTTGAGAGGCTGAATTATAAAATACTTTTGCTGTAATGATGTCTTTAACACGTTACTTAGTAACGGACATGACTCCAGTTCCATTCCCACAGTGAACGTTATAGGACTTCATTCATTCCACACGCCAATCAGCCCTTGTATGAACTGTTAATGTACTTATTTATTTATATTTTCCCAAACTATTATACTATTTTACATGATATAACTAATATATGTTACACACTATAATATGAAAGTCTTTTTATGTAATGTTATTTTTATTTTATTATATTATTATTATTATAATTGCATGTTTTAAGAGTGTTCTTTCTGCAATAGAGCTACTTTAACTAAGCCATTTTTCTAATTCATCCCAAATATTGACACCATGGTCATGCTCACTGTGAGGTGTACTCCCGTGTGTTGCCAGCTGTTTAGACAGTAATGGCTGTTTGTTGACTTTCATAGGAGAGCAAATATGTGCCGCTTTCCAAGTTGTGCACTGATTACATTGTTATAGTTTAATCTAGTATTGTCCCTCAAGGATATAATAAAGTGGTTTCTGAAATACGCTTTTGTGAAATACTGTATGTATACATTATTTGAATGGACAGGTTTCTGTGAGACGAGTTGTCATGTAAATACCGTATACTTACAGTCACTTTACTGTCGTTTGCTTCCTCTGCAGACGCTCGACAGACTTCCCCTCACCAACCCTGAGCACTTTGGCACACCTGTCATAGGCAAGAAGGGTAACAGGGGCAGACGATCCAACCCAATGTGAGTACCCTCCTCAGTTCTTTTTTGTATCATTCAAGCGTCACTCAAATTGTGGCAGAAGCCAGTGATGCAGATGGAAATGATGTGAGTTCTCTGCCAACCCGCACTGTTCAGAAAGAGACTCCCCCTTATCCCAAGTATTCGGATAGCAAAGACTTACTCTCATTTCCATCTCTTTTTAAACATCTCTGGGGCCGGGAGCAGGAAAATCCACTCAGTTTTGGGTGGGTGTGTTATGTTCTGATATGCTTACTTCAGACTACGGTTTTCTTGTGGGAAAAGAAACTGCTTCAGGGTTTTGGCAGTGGACATCACTGCGATTATAAAGAGCACACTCTACTTAATAATCTCATCCAGACACCATTGCTAATGGCATTGACGCAATATTGACTTGGAAGAGTCACAGCTACACTTTGGCACCTTTGGCTCGTCTTCCTCAACACTACAATCTTTTACAAGTGTTAAAATTATGCCTGAATAGAGATTACTGACAACATACAAAGCATTAGTTTTAAGTCATCGTCTCGGAGGACGTAATGCACAGTCAGCACTGATTGATCTGATAAATGTCTTTTAACCGTTTGGAACAGTCGCATCACAGAGCAGTCCTCTGTTGACTGACGTGTGTGTGTGGGCTTAGATGATACTCAAATGAATATGCTTTCATCCACTTACCTTAGATGCGCAAAATATGGAGCTGCCACCAACTGCTGATTTTGGATATAGAAATTTCCACTAAATGAGACAACATGGTTTCAACGGAGAAGTACATTTTTCTTTAGTAGGTAGAATAGAACGACTGTGCATATGTTTCATGTAGAACCAGTTCTATTTTTTTCCTGCAGGACAGCACTTTATCTGTCATCATATCCTTTGCGTAATTGGATATGACACATGTGCATGTCAATATTTGCATTTTAAAATACGGGAAATATGGGACCACATCCCCCACACACACACTCCGCTGGGCAACTTCCTTTTTATAATGGCTTTATGAGTGAGGGTTAACAGGTACCGCTGAGTATTAAACCCTGAAACTGGTGTATCGATTTGCTTTACTTAAGTTACCTACAAAAAACACAAGTCAAGTTCTTGTTTTTCTTGTCATTCTCAAATCTACTGAAATAAACTCAATATCAGCATCTTGTATGCATTTATAGTGGATATTAATCAACTGTAGTCTTAAATCAGTAAAAGCTCATTTGTCAGACACTTAACTAAATAAACCCAGCTATACAGTCGCTTTTATTCCCACTATAATGATATCAGAACATCAGTAAAACATCACACGCACACACACACACTCTTAGGAAAATCCATCGGTGCTTCAAATATGACTGGAATTACTAAATGAATTGCATTACTGATCAACGCAAGAAGTGACACTGTTTGTAAAATGTTACAAAAGTCGAGTGTGAGAATTCTTAACGGGTAGCGCCAAATCTATTTGTGGTGGTCCAAATTTATTTGTGGCGGGCCATCAAATATGAGTGTATGGGAAACGGTGAGTCTATAGACCAGGGGTCTCAAACTCAATTTACTTGGGGGCCACTGGAGCTCGGGTCTGGGTGAGACTGGGCCGCATCAGGTTTTCCAAAAAAACAAATGCATTTATTAAAAACAAAAAAGTATAAAAAACTTCGCTTTGGTTCCAATTTTCTACAAGAAAAGCTCTGATAAAACATTCCACTGTTCTCACATATCTTACTTTTTATTTTTCGACACAAAATAAGATGAAAAATAAAACAAATCAAGAATAAGTTCAAGTTATTTCCTTTAAACTTAAATAGCCAAAAACTTACCACTTCCACACAGATAGGGAGGATAACTATTAACAGTTATTTAACCTTTAACATGAACATTAATCAAATTCTGGGTACATGATACCATACAGCATTACGCACTAACATTAAACTTTCATATCAAGGCGGGGGCCACATTTGGCCCACGGGCCGCATGTCTGAGTCCCCTGCTATAGACACTCAATATGGGGATCATGTCATATTAATTTATGGCTTTTAATGATTGATTGTTTTTTGTTTTTGAAGACAAGAAACTAAGCGCATTTTACAGGATGCTGTACTTTTTTTAATACTATTTATTTTTTAATGACTTGTCAGTGGTGACTAAACCAACCCTCCAACCGGTCATCATACAAGGAAAATTTTTCTTTACATAAACTGTAGTTTTGCTTCATTGAGTAGCAAGAGTGTTTTTGTTAATGACTTTGATTTATGGTTTACATGGTGTTGTTGGTGTAGTAGCTGTAATAGCAGCCAGGCAGATTTACTGTTCATGCCAGACTGTGCGCACGTGTGTGTGTGTGTGTGTGTATGTATGTGCAGAGATTAGCAGAGCGGGCCTACTGAGGGAGAACGAAAGGGTGGGGGATCTGTTTGCTCGCTGATGCTGCTTGCATGATCACATTTAGAGGCTGAATGAGCTGCCTCATCTATCCAAAGATACTCCACTCCACTACATTCTGTTAAAAGGCTTAACACAAGACTTTGTTGGGGTATAGATTATTACCGCTGGTTTTGTTTATGTTGCTGTTTGTTTTTCAGTTAGCAGAATTATGCAAAGACTACCTCAGCCCATTTCTCTCAAGCTTTGAGTGTTGGGCATGTTCCAAAAACGATAAATTATTCAGGGTGTCACGAGATCTCGAGGCAGGAGAATAGCTGTCTCGCAAAACAACAGGGCAGCCAATCTGACTATGAGCTATGGCGTCACTGCTATGAATGATAATACAGTAAACCTCGGATATATCGGAAATTCGCTCACAACGGACAGATAAAAAAGAACCAATTTTTCTGTAATGCATTTCCAATAAAAATTAATTTCATATATCGGATTTTTTATAACGGATTTCGCCTATTTCGGACAAAATCTCCAGTCCCGTTCCAATGCATTTCCATTAAATTTCCCTCGCATATATCGGATGGCCGCATCGTGGCGCTCCGATTCGCCGAATCGTGACAGGCCGCTATACGACGTCGTTTGCAGCGTTGCCTGCGCGTCCAGGTACATTGGAAACATAGTCAAGGAAGTGCCTTTTTATAACGGATAAAATCCGATGTATGCGTAAAACGGACATTTTCCGGTATACGCATATAACGGATTTCGCTTATATCGGACAAAACCAGTGGGAACAATTGAATCCGATATATCCGAGGTTTACTGTACATGTAATATGGACCTGCAGGCGGTTTAGGGAGTGCACATTACGTGTTCTACACACACTATACACCTTGCAAGTACAACCTACCTCAGTGTTCCCAGTGTCACTCCTCAAAAAGCGGATACAACAAAACAGCCGCAAAACATTGCGAGTGAGTGACACCGAGAACACTAATGTAGGTTGGATTGCAAGGTTTATTGTGTGTGCAAAGCGTTTACTATGCGCTTCCATTCCTGCCTGGAGCAGTCACTGCCATATTATGTGTATTACCATTCACACTAGTGATGGCATAGTTTTATCTGATAGAATTCTGGCTTACCCAATACCCGGAAGTGTTTTTCTCTAAACAACAACCATTTATTTCCACAATGAAACAATCAACAGGTTGTTTTGCAATGTGTTGCGTCAGTCCATTCTCACCACAGCCTATTAGATACTGTTCTCATGTGCATGCATGAACTGCCTTTTTATTCTGTAGTCCCCTCAGTAGTTGTTGGTTTCTCATCCCACAGCCAAGAGGAGGACTTGTCTTCATCCTCCAGTGAAGAAGAGGAGAGCGATCAGCGGCAGAATGAAGATCTGTTTGGCAAGGTGGTCTGTGTGGAGGGAGTGGCTTCTGGGGATAAAAAGAAGAGCACGTGGTATCCTGCCTTGGTGAGCTCACAGTAGCGCTTCCCTCACTGTCCTCCTCTTCATCCTCTTCTGTGAAGTAACAGGCATCAGAGATGCTGAGCACTGTTGCCGTTTTATCTTTCATCAGCCCTCGTAGATTTTTGCCAGAGAAAGCACTCACTATGGGATGCCACATGCAAGTTGCTGATAGCCAAAAATAAGCCCAGGAGCTGCCAAGCATTTTTGGATTGTTACATTTAAAAAAAAAAATCTACTGCTTTCTCATGATTTTTGCACTACAGAATACGGCACAATCTTTTTGTTCTTTCCAAAACTTTGTCTCCATACCACATTTAACTCACCAGCAATAGCACACAGTGAAATGGTGACAATCCCTCTTTGTTTATGCAAGAGTCCCTACTAGATGTTGGTGGGGAAAAGCTGCCCCTCTAACTGTGTAGTCAGCAGAGCCCCGCCTACAGTGTTTGTTGTTGTTGGCGGGCTGGTCACCGAGCGCCATGCCGCCTCCTTGTGACAGGCCAGGGAACTACACACTGCTGTGTCCTCTAAATGTGCACATACCGAAGAGATAGATACACTGGCAAATGTTGTTTGCAACAGCTGATGGAGCTGGATAGTGTGTCCTTGCTAATGGAGTATAATACAACTTGTTCATTAGCTTGCACTCTAGCGCATGGTGTGTGTGTTAGACTGTTCTAAAAAAAGGTACCCGAGTAAATGTGTTATTCAGAAACTAATGTTATGCTACTGTGTTGTAAATGGTACTAAGAGAGCAGGACCATGCAGTGCTGCCTCCCCTGGGTTAGGCTCTTGACCGTGTGCTGTTCAACTTGGGTAAACAATCTTGGGCTTATACAGATTGTGTTGGCCTTCGCAGAAACCTCTAGTCATTCACTCACACTGTAACACCCCCCACTTTATATTGACTTCAATAACACACACACACACACACGCACACACACGCACACACACACACACCATCAGCTGCCTCGTCTGACCTCTGCACTGTCTCTTGTTTCTGTGCACTAAGGTCACCTCCCCTGACTGCCATGATGACATCACAATGAAGAAGGAAAGCATCTTTGTCCGCTCTTTCAAGGATGGGAAATTGTGAGTCCAAATCATTCGTTAAAGCAATAATGAATATTTGAGCAGCAGACTGTTCCATTGAAGTCATGTTTTAAACATGCCAGATCAACTGTGCCATGCTTTTGTTTTTAATAAAACAAAAACATGACTGCATCATTTTCAAGCTGTATAAACATTTGATTTATGGAGTGTGAATGCAAAAGCTTTGAGTGCATTTCTGGCCACAGCTTTAAGGGGAAACAATGCTATTATTTCTTCTCAATTATGCTTAGAGACAAATTGTTGTATGTGCAGTGGGTTTGACATTTGACATTGTATATGCAATCAACTGTCTTCAAGACGGTGTCCATCCACCCATTTTCTATGTGTCTATGTGGTAAATAAACTGAGATGCCCATGGATTGTTTATACCAGGGGTGTGCAAAGTGCGGCCTACAGCTGTTTTTTGGCCTGTGAACAATAAATAACAACTCCACTTTTAGTTGCTCATTTGCAATCAGAAATGGCTTAAATGGAAGGTAAAAGCCCCCTAGATTAGGCTTATTATAGCAAAAAAATGTCTTGTATTTATTCATTGAGTTTTATAATTGATTGGGACAAAAAGGTCAGATTGTGCTTGGACAAAAATCTTGTTGCATACCAAAATAATGTTTTCCCTTGAAAGCACAAACATGCCACAAAAACCTCAGAACATAAAATCAGGGTGCCTTGGTAAGAAGAGTTATTATTATGTATGACTCCCATGAGCTAGGAGGACTCCATCCATACGTCCCAGCAGTTACAATAATAACTATTTGAAACTACTTGTGGAATGACAAAGAAAGCCATCTTGCATGACGCCCAGACTTCATGAAGATTCTTCAGCTTCATCTTCCAAGCCTCCTTCCTCATCAAACCTCAAACATGTCAGTAATTCATGTCTGGTGACTGGCCGGGCAATCCTGCAGAAACCCGACCTTCACGATCAGGAACTTTTGTAACTTGGAAGGTTGTGGGCAACATGACTGTAGAGAGAACTTAACAATGGTGTTGCATTTGCCAAAACGCACAGCTTACAGAAAGGGTGGGCAGTGGAAAAGTGGTGGAAGGTTGTATTTATTTATTTTCTGATGAATAATTCATTAAACTGCATTGCAATCACCACAAATACTGCAAAAGACCATTTGGAACCCGCATGAACCCAAGATTCACCCAGTAAACAGTCAAGTTTAGTGGAAAAATATCATGGCTGGTGGTTCCATCCATTATGGGGGTTAGCCATAGATGTGCAGAATGGATCCAAGATCACAAGAGAAGGCAAAGTTCTTCAGTGGGATGGTGCTCTACTCCAGCCTCCACATCAAAGTTCCCAATAGTGAAGAAGGTCAAGATGCTCCAAGATTTCCCAGCCACACAAACATAATTGAACATGTTTCGTTACATGAGAAACTAGGCTTGGAAGATGAAAATGGAGTCATTGCTTAGACATATGGATGGAGTACTCCAAGCTCATGGAAATCATACACTATCATATCCAATATTATTTCTTCCTACCAAGGCACCCTGACCTTAAGTTCCGAAGGAAGGAAAGGAAAGGCTTTTGTCCATGCACAATCTGACCTTTCTGCCATAATTGAATGATAAAACCAGTGACTTTATTTTGCTGTAATAAGCATAATCTAGAGCAGGGGTCTCAAACACGCGGCCCGCGGGCCAAATGTGGCCCGCAGGACACTAGTTTGAGGCCCCCGCCTTGATATGAAAGTTTAATGTTATTGCGGCGCGCACAAGTTTGATATGGATGCTGTATGGTATCATGTACCCAGAAAAAATTATTACGTTTGATTAATGTTCATGTTAAAGGTTAAATATCTGTTAATAGTTATCCTCCCTATCCGTGTGGAAGTGGTACGTTTTTGGCTATTTAAGTTTAAAGGAAATAACTTGAAGGCTACCGTTTAGGTCGCTAGCTCTCTAGTTTGCGAGTTAGCATGTGTCTCAAGACCCTGCAGTTGCGCAATATGTTGTAAATAAAAAGAGTATAAATGTGACTGTAGTCGTGTTTTGTCATGTCTACAGGGCTCTAATAATGCTTTGTTCATTTTAATCTGAAAAAAATAATTTGTCTACCCACCAACTATATGTGGTTTCTTAAGTTTTATTATTATTATTATATTTATTTATTTATTACTGATTGATTGATTTTCTTTATTCTTGATTTGTTTATTTATTTTTCATCTTATTTTGTGTAGAAAAATAAAAAGTAAGATATTTGAGAACAGTGGAATGTTTTATCAGAGCTTTTCTTGTAGAAAATTGGAACCAAAGCAACGTTTTTTAAATTTTTTTGTTTTTAATAAATGCGTTGTTTTTTTTTTTTGTTTTTTTTTGGAAAACCTGATGCGGCCCAGTCTCACCCAGACCTGAGCTCCAGTGGCCCCCAAGTAAATTGAGTTTGTGACCCCTGATCTAGAGGCTTTTGCCTTTCATATAAGCTATTTTTGACTCCGAATGAGCAACTAAAAGTGAAGTTATCACCTATTGTTCCCACAGCTTGTATAAGTGATAAGACTTTTGTTAGGCACTGTACCTCCCCCTTAAGTCAGCAGTCTGCAATATATCTCCTGTGTAAGTCACCAGCAAATAATTACAGCACACAAAGTGTGAAAAGACCTCTTATCGTGTCTTGTGGTTAATGGTCAGGTGAAGGGTACTGTCGATTCGAGGGAAGATAAATCTCAGATGAAATGCAGGTCATATTCTTCTCAGATATTGTTACCACGACTACTGACTGTCGCAATTTGAATTTACCCTCAGAAATCAATGCCGTGTATCAAGGGCTGGATTCCAGAAATAATAATGTGTGAAGATGGAAAATCTATGTGGGTATTAATGAGATTTTCAAGGGTTGTTTCCTTTTCAATCTGCTTGCTTTTATGTGGAAGGAATAACAAGATGAAAGGGGTGGTTGTGACTGTTTCTCATTATTAATACCGAGTACAAGTTTGTGCTGTCAGGCACATGTCTTTGTGTTGTCATATTTACATCACTATTCGTGTTCGGCTTTTAAGTCCTCATTGGTTCTTTGGTGTGCATTTTTTTTTTGTTAATTAGATATCGCATCCAAAAAATTGTGTCATAAATCAATGTTTTCACACATGCACACACAGTTTGAGATAATTTGTGATCACCCTTTGATGCGACTTTCAGAAACAATGGCCGTAGAACATATTTTAGGGAAGGCAAGGTCACACATCCAGAGGGCAAACAAGGGTTATTCTTAGTTGGACAGCTGTGGTTAACATAGCAACAGTGGAAAGTTCTACAGCTTGCAAAGTACACAAACTGGCTATTGACCTGGATTCACAATTATTTATCATTTGTTGTAAATTACTGTCACTTTATTGCAAAGTACTGCAAGTTTATTAAAATCACAATTTGTATTGGAGTGCAACTGTAGTTTTATATGTAGTACCGTAAAATCCGTACTGTTTAGTACACAGAAATATAAATCACACCCGCTAAGTTTTAAAGAGAAAAGAAGATTGCTACATTTATAGGTTCCACCCGTAGTTTGCATTTGCTTTTCAAAGAGTTTGTGTAAGACGATGGCTTAAACCAGGGGTCTCAAACACGCGGTTTGAGGCCCACGCCTTGATATGAAAGTTTAATGTTGGTGCGGCCCACGCAAGTTTGATATGGATGCTGTATGGTATCCAGAAAAAATTATTACGTTTGATGAATGTTCATGTTAAAGGTTAAATAACTGTTAATAGTTATCCTCCCTATCCGTGTGGAAGTGGTAAGTTTTTGGCTTTTTAAGTTGAAAGGAAATAACTTGAAGGCTACTGTTTAGATCGCTAGCTCTCTAGTTTGCAAGTTAGCATGTGTCTCAAGACCCTGCAGTTGCGCAATATGTTGTAAATAAAAAGAGTATAAATGTGACTATAGTCGTGTTTTGTCATGTCTACAGGGCTCTAATAATGCTTTGTTCATTTTAATCTGAAAAAAATAATTTGTCTACCCACCAACTATATGTGGTTTCTTAAGTTTTTATTATTTGCCGGTTTATTATTATTATTATATTTATTTATTACTGATTCATTGATTTTCTTTATTCTTGATTTGTTTCTTTATTTTTCATCTTATTTTGTGTAGAAAAATAAAAAGTAAGATATTTGAGAACAGTGGAATGTTTTATCAGATTTTTTCTTGTAGAAAATTGGAACCAAAGTGAAGTTTTTAAAAAAATTTTGTTTTTAATAAATGGTTGGGGTTTTTTTTGAAAACCTGATGCGGCCCAGTCTCACCCAGACCCGAGCTCCAGTGGCCCCCAAGTAAATTGAGTTTGAGACCCCTGGCTTAAACAAAAGCCTACCAAAAAAGTAATTCATCGTAATCTTCATCTTCCTGCCAGTGTTGGAATTGAACAGCCTCGTAATGTCCGTCTGGCTCTCTCTTTCGTTGTCGTTCCCAGTTAGCAATTTTGCCTGGACTTAAATTAGCCCTTGAGCTAGTCCTGTCCATCACGCAGTCGTCCAGCCTTCGGTCTAGCTCCACGCTGTCACGATCCATTGGCGGACTCAAGCCAAAGTTTCTAATCGATCGCCTTTAACTTGAAAGCTGCTTCATGTGTATTCCATGATGAGGGTCTGTGTATGAAATGTAGAATGGCTATTGTGAAGTATATTAGATGTCATAAGATGTCATTAGAACGTGAGCATACATTAGCTGCATCACTATGTAAGCTGCATGGTTCAAAGCGTGAGGAAAAAAAGTAGCGGTTTACACACCGGAAATTACAGTACATCTATTATTATTATTATTATTATTATTATTATTATTATTATTATTATTATTATTATTATTATCTCACTCCGCGAAAAGCTACCTGTAAGTCTGCTAATCGGCATCACTTTGTTTTGCAGTTACATGGTGCTGCGGAAGGATGTTCAAGAGATCGATGCAGATTGTCCCCCAAAAGCGGATGCAGGGCTCAAGCCAGGTGAGTTCAGTACACTTTAAACCGGGGTGGGCAGCCTGTGGCTCCCTTCATAGTCGTCTATCATCTTTAACCCCCCCCATGTGTTTGTGTGTTAAACAGCACTGGATGCAGCCTTGGAGTTCCAGCAGCAGTTGGTCATTCCCAACACCTGGAAGACTGAAGTGAAAGAGGAAAGCTCTAGCAGCGAGGTGGATGATGACGAAGAAGAGGAGGAGCAGGAAGAAGATGCGAATGGCGAAGAAGAGGAGGTGAACACTGAGTCTTGGTCACGCTTGTTTCTCCACAAACTTCAAGCGAAATCAGCCTCAAACTGCCTTGTACTCCTGACGACAGGAGGAAGTGGAGCCCTACCCGGAGGAGAGGGAGAACTTTCTGCAGCAGCTCTACAAGTTCATGGAAGACAGAAGTGAGTTTAGACAAATGTAACAATTAGTGGTTACTTAATGAGCTTTTTCACACCGATCTCCCTGGTATGGTGAAACAGGAAATGGAAGGACAGACACAATTAGCAGGCTATTAACTAAAAAAAAAAAAAAAAGAACTGAAACTTTGTGGTGCGTGAGCAAATTGGTTGCATTGGATGAGGATCTAGATTAATGTGTTGATATTTATAGGTTATCACATGGTTTGTCTGGTATCAGGCCAGGTATCATGCCCCCAAGTGCGGTCTCGGGCTGATACTGGCACGCGGAGGCATGATACTGGGCCTGATACCAGACAAACCATGTGATGATCTTATTATCACATACTATTTAATCATGAGTATACAGTATACCTCGGATATATCGGATTCAATTGTTCCCACTGGTTTTGTCCGATATAAGCAAAATCCGTTATATGCGTATACCGGAAAATGTCCGTTTTACGCATATATCGGATTTATATCCGGTACATGCGTAAATTGGATTTTATCCGTTATAAAAAGGCACTTCCTTGACTATGTTTCCAATGTACCTGGACGCGCAGGCAACGGCGAATCGGAGCGCCACGATGCGGCCATCCGATATATGTGAGGAAAATTTAATGGAAATGCATTGGAACGGGAGTGGAGATTTTGTCCGAAATAGGCGAAATCTGTTATAAACAATCCGATATATGCAATGAATGTTTATTGGAAATGCATTACAGAAAAATCGGTTCTTTTTTATCTGTCCGTTGTGAGCGAATTTCCGATATATCCGAGTCCGATATATCCGAGGTTTACTGGACTATTTAATCAAAAGACCATTTTGACCAATTTGTTTCCAGAAAATGTTCAGTTTATTACATGTATTATATCTAAACAGTGTAAACACAATAATTGCAAAAATATTTCAACAATAATTATTTTATCAACAATCTGACGTGTTGACAGAGCACAGACTGCAGCAAAACAAACGCTATGTGTTCACGCTCGTGCGCTGTTCTCTGATTGGTTGTTTCACGGGCACGATACCAGAGCAGCGCGCTCTGAGTGGACAGCTCCGGGGGCTGATACTGGACATGGTTAAACTCTATATTTTATCAGTATCACTGCCCTGGGCTTTGACACAGTATCATTTCGGCCTTTTCCCGTATCATTCATGGGCGCTTTCTAGGGTACAGGGCCAATTAATACTGTAGTATTAAGTAGTGATAAAGGAATTTATTATTACTTTTTGGGTCACTGTGGTCCTACAATCCTCCATGAACCAGGAAGTAGCCTGCTAAGTAACAGACAGACAAAGACACGCAAATATACTTTAAAAATGGTGTAAATATAAATCCAATCTGTTCCAGACACCCAAAAATGTGAACTTGTTTTTTCCTTTTTTGAATAATTATAGTGTTAATACAGAAATCAATGTAAAACCATTACAAATGACAGATGAATATTGTTTATGTGGACTTCTCATACATCCTGGCAAGATTTAATTTGATTGTGTTTCTCGCCTTTTTTATCAAATTGGTGGCCCCATGGCGGGTTATTTAGCAATGGCACTGAATTAAATATGCACCAATGGAGAGACTGTACTTAAATGATTATATTTTACTTTGGTGGTTGGTCATAACTTTATTTACACTCTCAATCTGCTCCAAAGGAACGCCCATCAACAAGCGGCCTGTTCTGGGCTACAAGAACCTCAACCTGTTCAAGCTCTACAGACTGGTGAACAAACTGGGAGGCTTTGACAATGTGAGTACTACTATGGCACAGCAGTGACTTTTTATTATAGTCGGACTTGGTCATGGCTCTCCAGTGGACTGTGTGCTAACCCCCCAAACCCCCCCCCCCCCCCCCCCCCCACTCTCTCCTGTTTGGGCAGATTGAAAGTGGCTCCGTTTGGAAGCAAGTCTATCAGGACCTCGGAATCCCTGTGCTCAACTCAGCTGCTGGCTACAATGTCAAATGTGCTTACCGCAAGTATGTACAAATGCCGCATCCATCGGGGCTCTTCAGGGCAAATGTTTCTTGTTTGTAAACTGCTCTGTACCCAATGAGTCAAGCTGGTTTTTAGGACAATGTTTTTTTTTTTTTTTTTTCCATGTGACAAAAATTGTGCTTTCATGCAGGTACCTTTATGGCTTTGAGGAATACTGCACTTCCACAGCCATCACCTTCAAAATGGACCTCCCTTTGAAGCAGACCGCCAAGGGAGAGTTGAAGTCAGAGGGTGAGGGCGGAAGCCCAGCAGCCACGTCACCCACCCCAGAGGAACAGAAGGACCATAGGAATGGAGAAACAATCAACACACAGTCTGTAGTCTGCAAGGTGAATTCATATTTTGCCGTGCTTTTCGTAATGCGATATTTCCTTTAATATGTAATCTTTCACTCTGTCAAGTGGTGGAATTGGATACTTCCCCTTGTAGACCGCTTCTATTTAATTACGGAATATATGCATGATGCAAGCAACACTTCCTGAACTTCACATTTAATGCCTGTATCATAATTGCTAAATGTAACAACCATGCTGCTAAATTGTCAACAAAGATCTCCTCTTTGTATGAGGTATGTTATGAAGCGGAGTTATGGTCCCTATGTTATGCCTTCATGTCGTACACATGCTCTGTATAGAGCGGAGGGAGTCACTTGCTGTGGCCGCCATGGTGCACTGTAGTCGGACATCTGCACGGAGCAGACCCGAGCTATCATTATTAACGTCGATGATGTTTAATGGTAACGGTTATTAGTGCATTGAAGTCCGAACATCCACGTATTTTGATCTGATACTTATCGTAACTTGGATCGTTAGTAGAATTAGTACAGCTTCTTCCTGGATATTAACACATGTGACAGATGTTAATATGGCTGACGTGGGGAACATCAAGGTAGGTTGGACTGCAGTGTTTAAAGCATGTGTGCATCCACTAGAGCCTAGCACACGGCCACTTCCATACTATATATTATTATACGTAGTAGTGACGCCATAGTTCAATCTGGCTTATGGCTGCCCTGTTTTCTCCAAACGAGAAGTCTCTTCATGTTTAAATCTCACAAGATCTCGTGACACCCCTGATAAATACGCACATTTTGTTTGACAAATCATTTTATATTAAAAGCATCCCTCTCCCTCAGGAGGAGAAACCCGAGTTGGCGCAAAACAAAAGTGAGTCTTCAAAAGCTGAGGGAAAGGACAGCATTGGAGATAACAATGATGACAATGAGGAGGAGGAGGAGGAGGAGGAGGAGGAGGAAGACAACACCCCACCCTCGGGAGACGCAGATGAAGGCTCCTCGACGTCTCGCCTGGGAAGCGAGAGCATCAAACAGGAGCATGATGAGGAGCGAGAAAGCAAGGACAACTCTGGGTAGGTGATTTGTAGGGACGACTCCTCCACCGTGGCACAATGGTGCAAACACATCAAGGGCGGAATGGCGTCACTGTGCAATTATCCGTCTCCAGGAATATTAGCAGGATGCTGTTAAGGAACCATTGTCTTTGCTTGGTGGCAGCATCCACCCGGACATTAATAGCACTAATTCCCACTATACTCCCATTGCTCCTGGATGCGAGAGAGGAAGGGTTCCCTCTCTTTGCCTAACTACGCTTTTACCCACTGCGCTGTTATTATTACTCATGGCTTAGTCAGCATCAGCTGGCAAAGCCTGACTGCTACCTTTTCACCTGGCATGTCACACTGTCCTCACTCTCTGTCCTTATCACTCACTCTTTTACACTGTCTCTCTCTAGCCTCACCCTGTCAGTGCACACAACAAGGCCTCTTGACTTCCACCCTGCCCTTATATTGACAAAGCGACTTGTCCACTTGTCCTCTCTTCTCTCACTCTAGCTCCTTCTTGGCTTTTTTTTTTGTGTTCAGCTTTATCAAATGTTCCGTGTGAGTGTGCGTGTGAGTGTGATTGTTGTTGCTGACGCATTAGACGACTAGACGTCTACAAGGCAGTAACCTTTTAGAGGCAAGATTAACTCTGCGTGTGGACAAATGTTAGCGTTTGGTTGTTAAAACGTGCCTGTGAGGGTGTCTTTTAAGTCGCTTCGCGATGGGGAGAGAAGCAGCGTCTAATTTGTGGCTGTTTACTTGAGGTCTGGTGGGTGTTTGTTCAATTTGTACTTGTGACGAGGCTGAACTGTTGTAAATGAACTGCCTATGTGGTGCCGTAGTGCAGTACTTAATGCTGGATGACTCCAGAATAGGATGCCATCATGTTCTCATCCATAGTTGTGCTGACTTGTTGGTCCTTTAATCTGAAAATAAAAAAGTTGTGTTCATCCTTAAAAAAATCAGCTAGGCATAGATAGAGACATAGAGACACCCAAAAGTGACATAGTCAGTAACATATTGTGAAATAAGAATATATCGTTAATATACTATATTATAGTAGCCGATTTCTCACAGTAAAACTGTTGGTTTGTTACTGTAATTTTATTTTCTCATTTTGGTATAACTCTCTACACGTATATATTTATTATTGGACATCACCATGCTCACTTCTGACAACACGGGGAAATTTGATTCTATTTCTATAATTTTTAATTTTTATAAAGTTTATCCAAATTAATTTGTTTAATTGATATTGACATTAATTGACCCATTGACTGTTTTACAGTCTAATTCACTGGTATCATTCATTAATTAGATTTCATTTTGGGTAAATATTCCCAATAATCAAGATGTTATTGGAACCAGTGTTCTTAGTAGATGTTATTTTTATCCTGCATTTGTTGTTTCAGTATTTTGAGTATTATCTGCTTCTTTGGTTGTCCTGTGTGGACTACTGCACGGATAATGTCATTGTCCTGATTATGCCATGTTGGACGTTGGAGTTTCTAGTAGGGATCCCCTGCTCTGAGCTGCTGTTTATGGTAGCAAAGACAATTGAAGATCGTAGTTGTGCTTCAGGTTGCTGTGTTGCCTGCCAAGTCGTGCTTTGCTGTGCTAACATGCCCCCTGTGACTCTGGAGCCCCTGTGGCCCCTGAGCTTTAGCCACTTAACCGGCACTCCCCCCTGCACTGCCAGTAGACCCTCCAGCTTTGACGTCTCCTGACTGTTTCTCACTGGCTCCTCCTTGTGGCTGTTTTGCTCTCTACAGCGTGTGA
Source organism: Doryrhamphus excisus (assembly GCF_030265055.1). Taxonomy (NCBI): domain Eukaryota; kingdom Metazoa; phylum Chordata; class Actinopteri; order Syngnathiformes; family Syngnathidae; genus Doryrhamphus; species Doryrhamphus excisus. The sequence continues at coordinate 7,011,504 of NC_080485.1, forward strand.
ATGATAATCCCAAGCGAGCTTTATGCATGTAGGGCTGGAGAGATAGTATAGTAATAAGTATTCTATTTATGCAATACCTCAAGTGCTGTGGTTTGTAAGGCTTTCGCTGTATTATTCGGGTTGCTGTAGACGACAGTCAGGGATGGGAATGTTGCAGAGATCTTGAGAGGCTATGCATTAGAATGTAGTACGGCAGGGTGGGCGTGTGGGGTTCTGTAGTGTTCTGTGGAGCAGACTAGGGACAGGAAGTGCTGAACTGTTTTTCTTGCAGGGATGACAACAGTCAGGAGGGGGAGGAAGGGGAGGAGTTTGAGTGTTACCCCCCGGGGATGAAGGTGCAGGTGAGGTATGGGCGAGGCCGCAGTCTGAAGACGTACGAGGCCACTGTGAAAGAGGCAGACGTGGAGGGGGGAGAGGTGCTCTACCTGGTGCACTACTGTGGCTGGAACGTCAGGTAAGACAGGACGTGGGGAGAATCACCTAACTTCTGTATTCACCCTAAAGACAAATCACATCTTAACCTTCAAATTGGCCAGTGGGATCACCATTTTCATGGATATCCCTGACTTCCTCACAATTCTGCTTAATCAATCCGATCCAGTGTCTCGTTTTGAGTTTACTGGGCCCTCTTGTGGCAGAATTGGGCATGGGGTTGGTGTGGATTGTTTCTCAGCTTCTCTCTTAGCCAGTTGTGATTGAATCCCCTGTCTGTCCACCCCCCTCAGCTGTCTGTCTCTCAGCCAAATTTAGAGACACGCTGAAACTGCTATCTGTTTTGCCTGGATTGGCCATGCAGTTGTTGCAGTTATAATTCTTTTTAGAGCCTGCCATATTGAGATATACTAATATTTGAGAGGCCAAGCAAACTTCTGCTACACTCACCTCTACCTCTCCTCCCCGCCAGTGGGCTAGGCTTAATGTAGTGCCAAGTAGAGCATTAGGGCAACTAGCAAAAATTGCATTTCATTGTCTCATTGTTGTCGTGTGATCCCGTAGTACTCTCTCAAAGACAATGGGATTTTCTCTGCATTGTGTCTTGTGTGTGTGTGTGCGTGCGTGCGTGTGTGATATTGTGCAACTTTTCATTCTCCTCATATGACCCGCATAGCACCCTCTGTTGTGTTGGTTGTGGTGGTTGGTGTAAATATGTTTCTCTAAGGCTTTATCTTTAACACCATGGGACTTATTCCTTTGCTATAGAGGCTTATTGTATCACAGCAATGTGTTGGGCCAGACAGCGGAGGTGGCCGTGTGGTGTGTGGCGGCGTGAGGAGAATTTATTGAGCTCCTCTCTTATTGCGCTGATTGATGAAAAACTGTCTTTTGTCTTTGCATTTGCTTTTTTAGATATGATGAATGGATCAAAGCAGACAAGATTGTTCGCCCTGCCAATAAGAATGTACCAAAAATAAAGCACCGCAAAAAAATAAAGGTACAACTCTTGACAGGTTTTTGGCTTTTTGCCCTCATGGTTCATGATGAGGGAGATCACTGACTTGTCTTTAATTCTCTTAGAACAAAGCTGAGAGGGAGCGAGACAGGCTGGAGAGTCTCGATGACAAAGATGTCCTTGATCCTTCACCCAACAGTAACCGCGCGCCTCGATCCAAGTGTGACTTGAGTCAGGACGTATTTTCCAAGTTGGACCAGGGTGTGGAGGACCAAGGGACTCCGCAGCAGTCTCCTGTCAAGTCTATTGAAATCACTTCTATACTCAATGGCCTGCAAGGTAGCAACAGTCTCAAACGTCTCAAATGTCTCAAACATCTAGTTCTGCTGCACACTTGATGAGGTTGTCACTCCCATCACGTTTATGATGAAACTAACTTTTCATCTTTGCTTCAGCCTCTGAGCTGTCCACAGATGAAAGTGAGCATGAGGATGAGGAGGAGCATAACCGAGAGGACCACCCCACTTGCGGAGACAAAAAGGGCACGTCAGAGCTTCAAAAACCCTCAGAACGGAAAGAGAGTGACACATCACCTGATGGATCCAAACCTGCAGTTTCAGAGAAGAACCAGGAGATAATCAGTGCAGAAGCGGTGAAGCGCAAAAGCCCGCCTGATTTGATGGTGGAGGCAAACACCAGGAAGAGGAAATCCGAAGGTGCAGCAGAGAGGCCCCCCAAAAACCAGTCCAAAGCTAAGAGGACCACAAGAAGTGCAGACTGGCTGCCTGGAGGCTCTTCCAGGAAGCTGGAGGAAAGGAGCAGTGGTGCCATGGAGGAGAGAACCGGTGCCTCGTCTAGCACCAGTTCCGATGAGGAGGGTGCAGCACATTCTGGGCCCCAGGCTGAGGAGAGTGAACGAAGTCGCCCTAAAACCAAAGGTTCCCCTTCCAAAAAGTACAACGGGACTAAGGAGAAGAGCAAATCCAGTAGACAAGCTGGGTTCTGGGACATTCCTGAAAAGAAGTCCAAGGTGTCCGGAAATGGAGAAGAGAAGCCGGCCGTGCGCTCCAAAGGCCAAAAGGACGTGTGGTCCAGCATTCAAGCGCAATGGCCTAAAAAGACTCTAAAGGAGTTATTCTCCGATTCAGACACAGAAGCTGCTAACTCTCCTCCTCCACCCGTACCTTCATGCCTGGATGACACAAGTGTTGAACAGGATGCAGGACCTGACGACGACATCTCGGAGGAGCAGATGGATAATGACAAACTACAAGAGTTCCCCAGTAGTGGTAGCAATTCTGTACTCAACACACCACCCACCACACCAGAGTCCCCCTCAGGAGGAGGCAGTACGGTGGAAGACTCTGGTCAAGCACAGCCTCCCTCTCCACAGGCGCCTCCCACACCTCCTGGCCTGCCTCCAGAGTCGGGTTCTGGCCGTCTCTTGCCAGGATTGGTGCAGGAGGAAGTGGCGGGCGGGCGCAGCGAGACCGACAGCAGCACAGTGGAAGTGGAGAGTCTTGGTGGGGAGCTGCCGGACCTTCCCCAGGATGAAGGGGCGGGCTCCCCACCAAAGGTGTTTGAGGCCACGCTGTCCTCTAACAGCAGCAGCAACTGCAGTCTGGAGTTGAGCAGCGGCAGCCAGCAGGAGAGCGAGCAGAAGTCCAAAGGTACAAGCTGCAAATGTACTTTTTTTTTTTTTTAAATCGAACTTTTTATACCTGACTGCTGTGCCCCGCCCTACTTTTACTCATGTTTTAACTGTGTATAAACGAATGAATGTTGTATTTTAACGTATCTTTTACTCTGTTTACTTGTTTTTATTCAACTGAGTATTTTGAAAAGCGCATGCAAATAAAATTTAGTATTATTTTTCATTGATCATCAAGCTCAAGCTTCAATGCTAAATAGTCTGAAGATGTCCTCCATATTTAATTTCATCCACTTGTAGGGTCTGTGAGTCAGAAACGGCAGAAAGAATCACAGACTGGCGGTGTCTCAAAGAAACACAAGCCAAACCGTAAGAGCCTTGGTGTGCCTCCCAAAAAGAATAGGAAAACAGGTAAACACAACTTTAGCATGGGCTAGCTCACATGAAGTCCTTTTTTTATTTCTTATTCATCCACACATCCTGCCACATGGCGCCAAAATCAGACTCTTTGTGTCCTTCAGCCAACAGCAGTGACAGCGAGGACCAGTCTGTGGTTGAAGGCTCCGCCAAACCAGCCGCCCCGAAGAATGACGCAGCTGATGTCAAGGTTGCCATTTCGCACAAGTGTCACGGCCGTTCTCCCCCATCAAGCCATAAGTACCACAAGCAGGGTGATGCTGACCACTCGCAGCACCGGGAAAGCCACGGAAGATCGTCACGGGTCTACAAGTGGAGCTTCCAGATGTGTAAGTGTGGAATGGAAAAACTATATACTCCTTTGACATTGGAAAGATCAGGGCAAACCTTGTTTAGCACAATTTCATCTGCCCGTCTTATCTTCATGAGTTCTTTTGATGGTGCACTAATGAACTTCTTCAATCCCCACTAGCTGACCTGGAGAAGATGAACAGTCTAGAAAGGATCTCGTTCCTTCAGGAGAAGCTTCAGGACATCAGGAACCACTACCTCTCCCTCAAGTCTGAGGTGGCCTCCATCGACAGACGACGAAAGCGCATGAAGAAGAAGGAAAGGGAAAGTGAGTTCTTTCATTTTCATTCATTCATTCATTCATTCATTTTCTACCGCTTTTTCCTCACGAGGGCACATATAGACAAACAACCATTCACACTCACATTCATACCTATGGACAATTTGGAGTCACCAATTAACCTAGCATGTTTTTGGAATGTGGGAGGAAACCGGAGTACCCGGAGAAAACCCACACATGCACGGGGAGAACATGCAAATTCCACACAGAGATGGCCGAGGGTGGAATTGAACCCTGGTCTCCTATCTGTGAGGTCTGCGCGCTAACCACACGACCGCCGTGCCGCCCATTTTCATTCATTTATTTGGAATTCTTTCATTCACATTGACCCTTCTGGGAAATTCCGTTTTCCTTTTGAGGACACCAATTTCTCAACCAATCATCTCTGTTCCGCAGGCACCGTGGCCGCATCCTCTTCATCGTCGTCCTCATCACCGTCCTCGAGCTCACTGACAGCAGCAGTCATGCTGACACTGGCCGACCCGCCGGTGTCTTCATCCTCCTCCTCTTCACAGAACTCTGGGGTATCAGTGGAGTGCAGGTGACAGGACGTAGTAGCAAAGAGCCGCCGCACTAAGCACTTAACCAGCACCCTGGGGCCATCATCCCCATTCCCTTCCTGCAGGATGGACAAGTCAACCTACTACATACTGTAACGACTGGGGCACAACACCAGACAACGACAAAAAAAAAAAAAAACAAGCACTATTTTTTATTGACAACTGTTTTCTCGGCAAGCTAATGGCACTTAAGTGCACTTTTATGACGATTGCGTAGGGGGATGAAATTTGTCTAAAAGATACACGATTGTCTTTTGTGCTCTACTTAATTCTAATTGAACATTTATAAGAATTGTTTTTGCAAGCAATAACTGTTTCAATTTGATATGAAATGCATCGGTTAGGGGTGTTTTCCTTTCCATCGACTCCCTCCTGTCCTCTGTCCTCATAGCTCTACATGGCACTGCCTGAGCTTGCTGTCTTAATTATGAGGAATTAAGAGGAACACTGCCACATTGGCATTAAGGGCATATTAAATGTTTTAACTTAACCATGTTCCCTCTCCACCGTCATCATACATGTTAAAAAAACAACAACAAAAACTAAATTGGTTGACAATGCTCATTTTCCACAGCCATGCACAGGTTTGCATTGAGTCTTAGCGGTGGACATGTAGATAGCTTTTTAGCCATCTACGGTCCACATGTAGCCACAGTGGTTGGATCATGGAATGATACTGTAGTGCCTTTTTGTTCTCTTCCCTGTGGCACTTGGAGAAAGGACAGCACTTTTTTCCTGCTCCTCTTCTCAAATCAGAGGGTTGCCTGGAATTATATCCCTTATAAAAGACTTAAGAATGCTGTGTGTGTGTATGTGTGCGCGTGTGTGTGTGTGTGTGTGAAGAGCTGTGAATAATGAATACTGGTGGAATTTAACAGCATATGGTTATATTAAATGAAATGTAAACGGTAACACAGAACTATACTGGATCACCTGTAATCTACTACTGAATACTCATCCAGCTTGGGTATAAATCCGTGCAATGATGGTGAATGCAATGGTCGCATTACTTCACTTCACCTGCCTTTTTTAAAAAAAAAACTATCTGTGTATGTCCACATTGTTCACTAGTCAGTCTCGACTCATCTCCAACTGAATAATGAACTTGAAAATAGCCATAAGAGTTATTTACGGGCTCGATGAAGCTGAATTCTGCGTGTACAGTGTTGCAAACATGAAGTTACTGTACTTTGTTTTCATTGGAAAGAGGATCAATTATTCATATACTGCATCATGCCAACTGCCACACAAGGCTTCTTCTATTCACCCTTACCAAAAATCTTCTTTCTTTTCACGTACTATGACCAGAATAAAGGTAAAGCTATTGTAAATGTGCTTTTATATTATACAGTAATGTATATGGATGCATTTCGGATTACATCTCCAGTGTTTCCTTTGTGTAGAGCCCTATTCAATGATAACCCGAAGTTACATTTTGTTTAGCACTTGTATGTAAGTGTATGCTTTTGTTAGATTTGTATATTGAGAAGTGTTTTGAGTCGAGCTATTTAATATCTTGCACTGTTAATATTGTACTTTTCTGTACAGACAGTTTTATGCGTTTAACTGTAGTTTGGGTGTAAATATTGAGAGTTACAGCATGTTTGTTCTCCCTCTTGTCCCCATATATTTTTTCTCAAAAGAAAAACGCTTATTTTGTGACTCTTATCCATTTAAATAGTTTTTTTTCCTTTTGTTTTTTTCTTTAAAATGTCTTATTTTGCTTCAGTTTGTACTCAGTTCTGTTCTTCATTTGCTTGTTCTTGTAAGAGAATGGTGGTTTTGAATGAAGCATACCTAATTTCCAAACTGCATAGAAATTGGTCAGGGTCAGAGATTATGACAAAGGAGCTTGTTGAAATAGTATTTATTAGGCTCATCCAATGATGGTCATTGTGTAATTTATTGTAAAAATGCAAAGCAGAAGCGTCTGTTTGAAATAAATGCCATAGTTTGTGAAGTATCCAGATTGTCTGTTATTATAAATTCATTCATTCATTCATTCATTCATTTTCTACCGCTTTTCCTATATAAACAAAAGTTAAACATTTTTTAGTTTCTTTTATTTGGCCCACGTATTTTCCCCGCCCACCATACGCACTCGTAACCTTTTAATATCGTGTTATTTGGTTGGTCAGTGAATAAGGCCTATTTTTAACAGCCAACCAATCAGGTTTTACTTTCTTCCGGGCACGCATACGTCATCAGCCAATTAAAAAGCTTGGAATAGAACGTCGACGCTCCTCTTAACACGTTAGCTAGCTGTGCTGCTACCCGGTAAGATGCTAGCATTGGTCCTCCTCTTGCTTTGTTGAGAACGGTAAGCTTACGCTCTTTCATTACATATTTTGTCGTTTTAGACGAATCCTCACTTTACACCCAACTAAGATACGTTATTTGTTAGCTAGTTTGGCCTGTGTTGGTGAGCGGAACCACTTGGAGCGTGTTAGCTACCACACGGTAGACTGACCACGTGTTCAACCAATTCATTAGACCTCTTTTTTTCGTTATACCCAGGTACAAACGTTTATATTTGTTCCTTTTCATACACTCGAGCTAGTTTGGCCTGTGTTGAACAACCACGTCCTGGCCACCACACGGTAGACTGACCACATGTTCAACCAATTCATTAGTCATACAAAGGTATAAACGTTTGTTTATATTTATATATATCGTTTATATTTGTTCCATTTCATACACGTGAGCTAGTTTCTAGTTTGGCCTATGTTGAACAACCACGTGTTAGCCACCACACGGTAGACTGACCACATGTTCAACCAATTCATTAGTCATACACAGGTATAAATGTTTGTGTATATATAAACGTTTATATTTGTTCCATTTCAGACAAAGGTTGTGCAGGTTGAGTAATATAATTTCACTTTGCTGGTTTGTGTAGATAGTAACAGTCGTATAAAAATGCACCAGTGCTATTTTTTGGCTATATCATAAATGTAGCGACATTAAGTGATCGATACCACAGTGACCGATATGGGTAAACACTCAATTACACAGAAGTGATGGAAAAGCACCCAAAACACCATAAAATAAATGCAAGGTCCATCAAACTGGACCTGTTCTATAAGCTGACATTAGCTACATAAATTGGTTGCTCTTATATGTCAAACATTACGGCCAAGTGTTTGTGCTTTTTCATACCATATCTTTAAAAGTAAGATGGATGTCCCTCACGTCTGGCTTGTCTGTGAACTTTCAGTATTTTTTTTTTATAGTTTTTTAGTTGTGTAGGACTCTGAGCACAGTTTGCCCACCGTAGCATGAGTCCAAATATATGAACAGAAAAACTCTAGCACTTTATACCAAATGTCATGTGATTAAGGATTTATTTCTGTCCTCACAGGTTTGGTGCCCCCTACGTACTTGACTGCACACCGACATGGCTGATGTAAGCATCCCTCATGCTTAGCAATGTTCCGTCGTTTATTATTGCTCATTGCATCTTTAAAAACCCCCCAGTTGCCATATGTGGCCTCTGGCACAAGAAAAGGTGCAAGATCAATCTTAGAACATCCAAAACTGAGAGCCACTTGTCACGCTCCAGGTTATTTCACCTCTAAGACACAAGTGTGAGTGACTTATCTTTATTGATGCCTTGATAAATGCTGTATATGCTATTAATGACATGTAAATGTTGATCGTTTGTATTTCAGCAAGGCATCTCAAGGGGAGGACGACATGGGATGGACTGGTAAGTTGTACTGTGATTGGTAGGTAGGTAGGTAGAATATTGGTAGGGTTCGGCAGTTCCGATTCTTTGTTTCTATGCCAGTTCCTAATAATTCTTGATTCTGAAGGGTTAGGGTCTGCTAGATTAAGGGTCATAAAAGTTTGCATGGTTTAAATGAGGGCTCTAACCTGAATTCTTTTTGAATGAGATGTCTGAACTTCTCTGTGAATTTAACATGACTCCATGCCCAACCTCTAAACCTTGGTAATAATGAGCACAGAGGCTAAAGAATATTTGTTTGTAAATTATATGATTTATCAGAGTACAGATCATTGTCTTGGGATCAGTAGGTTGATATTAAATTCTGAGGGGATGTGGAAAATGTCTATTCATCAAAATTGGGTGTAGTACTTCAATGCAGCCAGTAGAGGTGCTGTGTATCTGCAGTCCAAATTTTAGCTACATGCTGGCAGACTTTTGTGGGAAAAAATGCATGCCTCTATGGTTTCTAAAACTGTATTTAAAATGTTATAGTAATCAAAACATATTGCCACCCCTGAAAATTGTCTTCAAGCATGTCTGTTTTTTGTTTACCCCAACATTTTAAAGATATATTTAAGGGGAAAAATCACATTAACACTGCCAACATTTATTTATTGTGCAGTTCCAAAAATAAAAGAATGTCCACATACAAGCGTCTCCTTGTGTCTTTCCGCCTATAGATGGCAGTAGCAACGCACACTAGAGCTGCTCTCTTTTTGGTGATGAAATATTCCTGGGGATTTCTTCCTAAAACTGCTGGAACAAGGAGGTCGATGTTACTCATCTAATTATACTCACTTGTCTCTACAGTGCGTTTTAAGCCAGCGGGGTAAAAATATGTATATGAATGGGGTCATTGTGTTTTCAGTGAAAGAGAGCGAGTCCACAGAGTGTCTTTTGGAAGCCAAATAGAGTGGTAATTATTTTCCTGTCCGTCTGCAGCTGTTTTTCTCTCCGCTCTCAGGCTTGACGTTGCCAGGAAACGAGAGAAGGCTACATTCTCTAGAATGAAAAATACACAACACCGCCCACAAAGTAGAGAGTGGATACTGTGTGCAAGATGTCCCACTTTCCATGAAGTCATGCATACGGTCTTGCAGAGTCATTGACTTGTGTGCATGTGCACAGGAAGTGATTTGTTGTTTGTGTCCTTGGGGCAGGGAAAATATGGTCTAGAAGAGTTGGAAATTACAACAGGAACCCCTTTTCTCTCTACTTGACACTTTGTAAACATTTACCACTTATCCTGTTGGCTTGAGAGAGCTGAAGGATACCCAGCTGGCACCGGCTGTGTCACAGAAGAAATACACCACTCACATTTCAGCAACCATTTCTATTGCTTTCTTAAAGGACAATACTGACAATGTGCAAGTGTGATATAACTAATAGTCTGTCAACTATTTGGATTTACTGTCATTGAATGAGACCAATTGCTATTTTCTTGAATCCTCTTGCATTATGAACTCACTAGTGGAATTTCGGAAATTATGTTAGTGAGTAAACCTGACTGGAATGGACTAAAGTAATTGAAAATGTACCTACCGCTTGCAGTTCATGCAAGACACTGTTTTATTGACAGCTCCTCCACAAAATAGGCAGCCCTCTTCACAGAAAGTTGTGTGCTGCAGTGAAATGTGTCCAAGCGGAAACAGTGGTTAGAATGAAGTAACATTCTGCACCACAGAGCCGCATTTGTCAATATTGCCTGCCACTGACTTGCTCTTCTCCTGCTTAAGGATTCCACACAGGTGCTCAATTGGGTTGAGGTCGGGGGGAGATGTACTTAGCAGCTCCATCACTTTCGGCTTCCTGAGCGAGGCGCTTTTGGCCTGTTTTGGAGAAGTTTCCTAATGGAAGTGGATGATGATCTCCAAGATCTAGCTAATGGCACAGCACTCATGCAGCCCCAACCCATGACGCTACCACCACGTTTGACTGTAGGCAAGACACAGTTAACTTTCTTGTACTTGGTACACTTTCACATGTACTAAATACTCAACAACGCACCACTTTTGTTTTTGCTCTCATCTTTAATGAGCTGAATTCCCAAGATCAAGAGACAAAGGGCTTGTTTCTCTTTAATATTGTATAATGAGAATGTTGATATGCCACACCCATTGTATCTTGGTAAAGGACAAGCATTCACTGGCATATTTGTGAACAATATTTCAGAGAAATAGGCCTTTTACATACATGGAAAAAGTTTTACCTCTAGGAGAAAACTCTCAAAAATGGGGGCTAAATGGTAGTATATTTTTGTGCAATGTATTTTCTTTCCGCTTGGGAAGATGTACACTTTAGTAATAATACGTGCAATGTGTGGAAAGTGTTATTTTAGAGTTACCGTGGAATCATAGTTGGTGTCCACCCCGGGTAGCAGGTCAAAATATTGCCTTTGTTTACATTCACTTTCCAGTGTCCAATATGTTACACACATTACCTGAGTCCAGCTGTGTTCTTAATGTTTTTATTGCTTACTAACAACATGGTAGCTACAACCAGAAGACAGCTGTGTCACCCATATATGATGTCATCAGCAGTTGACTCAAAAAGGTTAAAACTTTTTTTTAATAGTTTTCCAATAATGATGTTGCATGCATAAATAATTCTAAATGCATGTAAATGACTGAAAGGAGATTATGTATGCAGGATGTTAATCTGTACTTTCTTTTGCATATTTTGTCATATACAAATGTGCTTTCTATTATAGGCCATATAAGGTACACCCATATTTGCTAGTATGAGAAAGTTACTAAGGCCCCTTTTAAAATGTGAAGTATTTATATTAGTACTCATTTGACTGCAGGTGAGTCGTCACTGTTTTTACTGCGCATGTAACAATGATGCCTTCACTTTGGCATCTTTGAAGGTACGTTTCTGTGCCAGTTAAATAACAGCAGATGCTGCTTGTAATTATTAGCGGTGTTCATTCTGTAGCCGTGAGTGCATGAGTGCTGAATGAGTCAGCTCTTCGTGTTGACATAAGGGGAAAAAAAGGGTGAACGTGCAAGTCCCCTTTTGTACACTAGGGGGCACTGTTGCTCTGAGCACGACCTCCCAGCACAAGTCTGCCCCACTTTGCTGTATAAGTGAATGAGAGATGTGATCACGACAGCCCTAAAAGAAAACATCCTGTGCCTGACTTATAGCTATCATGTGCTCCGAATGCGTACGCATAATCTAGAATTTGTAATGTGAATGTGCGGTTTTTATACACATACCAGGAAGTAAACTGTCACCGAAGGTCATGTTAAAATCCCTATATTGGGTATGTGTGGCTTTCTCTAAAACTACCACTTCCACACATTTTTAAACGCTAGTGTCCACTATTAGTATTTGAGCCCTGCAAGCCGTGACTGGAAAATCCCGTCAACAAATGTCGGCAGTAATTACTGTTGCTCTGCTATTTGTCTGTGTGAATGTCAGGTCGTGATCCTTTGTGCCAAATGCCACGCATAGCTCAGATTGGGTATCTTGACAGGTGGGGATGACTGCTGGTGCTGCAGGAGCAGCTGTGTTTGGGAGTCGAGCGGCCAGAAATAGCTAGGCTTGTATGCGGTTGCCATGGCAGCTTCGGGTCCGGTCTGAGGGGCTTTCAAGGAGGCTATGTGTTGATCACGGAGCGGCCTCGCGGGTATGCGCCGTGGAGTGTTTTAACACCTGATGCCCAGAGTCACTCTGTCTGCGCCTCGTGGCTGATGTCATGCATGTGGAAGCCTCTGTGCGGCTTGTCAAATATACACAGTCATGGAGGGGAACGTTAGACGTGTGCGTGCGGTGCCAGCAGCTATAATAATAAACACGAGTAGAGCCCATTACCCAACACCTCTGTGTCATTCACCATGTGAGGAGGGGGGAAGAAGAAGAAGGCATGTCCTAAAAATAAAAGCGCCACTGTACGTGCTGAGAGTATTAACTTGCACACAGATGACCCATTTTCCGTCTCAAAGGGTCCACGGATGGGTGGAAAAAAAAGAGGGAGGGAAGGCCGCCGAGCCTATCACGTGAATCCAAAGCGGGCTACAAATCCTGGCGGATTTCTCTTCCCGCTAAAGCCTTGCTGTCGTGTTGTTTTTCCATCTCTCTGCTCTCATCAAAGCTATTCTGCAAGCCTTCCATTGCAGCTTTGTGGTTGCGGCCCAGCTTCTATTCAAACCCTCTTGTTTACGTTCCCCGTGGAGCTGCAGGGTGGGGACCGCGTGCACCCGACCCGCCTCTTCTTAAGCTCCATCCTGTCCCAACCTCCACCTTTTCTCCTCATCAACAGATCCCTGATAAGATTGAAATTCAATAGGCCGGCTGTGCCTGACAGGAGTGAATGCATCACATGACGTGTGAATTCCTGTTGACGCCGAGCGAGTCGCTCTGTCAGGCTGCCAAATGTGTGAGGAATGGAGGCAAAGAGGATAATGGAGGAGAAAAAAAAAACATGTAACATTTCCCGTCCTGTCAGAGCCGTCATCAACACTACGTATAAGAGAGCCAGACCATATGAAAGTATGTCGAGCAGCGGGGTGAAGCAAGGGTTAACTGAGCAGACTTGGATTTTTTTTTTTTTTTTGCCCTCCTGTCTCACTCTGGCACAGCAGAGCTGCTTTGAAAAGCATGAGAGAGTCAGACAGGCTTGTTTTGCATACTGTCGCTCTCCTGCATTGACTTGTAGCAAATCCCTGCCCTGGGGAGGCATGTCAGAGGGGATTAATGGGAGGGCCCGGGCCTCACAGAGTTCCCCATTGTGGCTACCCATCCCTGCACTCTATTTTCAACCTGCTGCAGAGTGAGAAAAGAGCAAGTAGGTGGGGTGATGCTGCTGCTGGTGGTGGGGGAGGAGGAGGAGGAGGAGGGGTCGATCATGTGTGTGTAGAATTGTGTATGTGGAAAGGGGGGGGGTGTTATAGTGTGGTGTTATTTCTCACTGTCCTGATTCCTTTGAGCAAAAGGGAGGGACGGAGAGAGTAAATAATGTATTTGGAGCGGCAGGGTGCTGGAGGAGGTGGGGTTGCGGGGTGGCGGCGGGGGGGTGAGTTGACCCTGCTCAGGGCATGCAAGGGAAGGCAAGCCATACACAGGAAGCAGGCGAGCTGGGGGGCCGTGGGAGGGAGGGGCTTTCGGGGGGGGGGGTGGAACTCTGGGGAATGTGGGGCCTCAGCAAGAATGCAGCAATCCTCCACTTCCGCTCTGCTCTGTGTTTCACCAAAACAAACACTAGAGTGCTGCTGCGGCTATTTTGGAGTACAAAGGTACACTTACATGTCAGGAACTCGGTAAGGGAGTATTCACACTTGTAGTCCAGTACCAAACATTTAAAAACAATACCTGCTTGCCACTTTAATCCAGTTAAATCTGTTCCAGATGCCCCAAATATATTAACACAATTCACTTTAGAGAAGAACAGTTCTGGTTGTTGATGCAGAAAATAACGCAAAAAGAAGCATGAGGAACATTTAATGTCCTAATTACATGGAGGACACTAATTGGCAAGAACCAGAGACTGTTATCGTGTGTAGCTGTAGTCCACAACTCATAACAAATCACCGAAAATGGAACAAAAGCAAAGACTTGTGATGTAACAGTTAGGAAATCTATCATGCTAACAGGCATGTTTGTAATAATGACACGTTAATAACACGACTGGACTTAGTCACCAATGCATGGGATTCTTTCTTTGTGCACCTAAGACTGCAGAATGACATGCAGGCAAGCGAACGTCTCATTTGTTATGTTATAATTAAGCAGCCTTACAAGTACTTGCTGTTGGGTGTATGATCCAAGATGGCTGAATAAAGTAGTCCATCCATAAGCACCACAAGATATTGTTCAAAAACCGAAGTTCTACAGTAACGGGAAATCAAACTACCGTATTTTCTGGACTATAAGTCGTTGCAGAGTATAAGTCACACAAAGCCAAAAATGCATAATTAAGTAGAAAAAAACATACATAAGTCGCACTGGAGTATAAGTCGCATTTTTTGCGGGTAATTTATTTTACAAACTACTTGACCAAAACAGACATTACGTCCTCTTGGAAGGCAAGTTCTAACATTAATAAAAGAATAGGCTAAATAGATGTAAGATATGCTAACACAATGCTTATTCAGCTACACAAAAAATATAAATATGAACAGAAAAGGTGTCCAGTGTTTATGTAACATAAACAGTTTTTTCATGTATAAGTCGCTCTGGAGTATAAGTCGCAGGAACAGCCAACCTATGAAAAAAAGTGCGACTTATAGTCCGGAAAATACGGTCCTATACATGTTAATCCCAGTGTATATTTTTGTGTTTGGTATTTGGAATAAATGTTGCATGTTTGCAAATTTAGAATTGCACAACCTTATCTTATCTTGGTAATGGTTTTATTTCATTTGAACATGCATCAGATTACAATTGAGTGCATCCCATAATCAGTTCACAGTTCCACATGTCCAAAAGGAGTAGGAAGAAGCAAAGCTTATTAAATCCTACCCCTCCATCTGGTACTTTTACAATCAGTAATGGTTACATTTGTTCACTTCCTGCTTTCCATAATACAGTTTAAGGTTTGTTTTTTTTAATAATGCACCACGTACCGAAGTACAAGGTGATATGAGCATCCAATGACATAATGGGTACCATAGTAAGTGTCAATATAGTGATATGTATAGCACATCATGACTGGTTCAAGACTCTTCATCCTTGTATTTAGCAAACATCAACTGCTTGTATTGTTTCTTGAATTGGCTCATCGTTGTGCATTGTTTGAGGTCCTTACTCAATCCATTCCATAGTTTGATTCCACATACTGAAATGCTATGGCTTTTTAACGTAGTCCTAGCATATAAGTGTTTCAAATGTAGTTCTTCCCTGAGATCATATTTCTCCTCTCTTGTAGAGAAGTATTGGATGACATTTTTAGCTAATTGGTTATTTTTAGCCTTATGCATTATTTTAGCTGTTTGAAGATGAACTATATCAGCAAGTTTAAGTATTTGTGATTTTAGAAATAAGGAGTTAGTATGCTCTCTGTAGGCGACATTATGAATTATCCTTGCTGTTTTTGTTTTTTAACTACTTGTGGTAAATTGGACTACTTATAGCCATTATTGTGTGTACTATTGATAATAATGTATTGTACATTATGCACAAAACTCCTGCTTGACACAATAAAACTCTTCTCCAGCCGCCACTAAATGACAATAGAGTATGTTAAATATAACCAATGGCAGTACTACCATGGAGTTTCATTTAACCTTTCAATTCATTGAAAAATAGTCAATGATTAATCGGTTAGTTGCAGCCCTAATCACGAGGTTGTTCAGGTACAATACTACAAACTACCAGTTGTGTACTTGTGTTGTCGTACCGTATGACGAGCGGAATCGGCTCTAAACGTTCAAACGTTGCCTTTTAGGCTTCGGAGCTCAACAAAAGGACGCCGCTTATGTCCTGTTTCAGTTTTCCAAACATGAACGGCGACGCTTTTGTTCCAGCAGAGCTTCAGCTTTTGGGCCTTCAATCAGCCACTCTAAAGTGTTCCAAAGTAAAAAATCCATCTGCCTCGTTGCAGAACATGTCTCCATGCAATAATCTGGGATGAAATACGCTTTGAAATCATTTTCTTTTTGAGGCTGGATGTCACTCTCCTCCTCCGCCTGACTGTGATGAAACTTGCACTATTATACCATCATCTCCTTATCTCTGTGTGTCACCCTCCCTTGGCTCTTCTCTATCTTTCTCCCACACCAGCTTTGTTTTTTTTTTTTTTTTTTATGGGAGCGATGAAGGGGACTGTAACCTTGAAACATGGGTGAAGTCATCCCTACTCCCACTGCTACAATCATTGGGAAAAAAGAACACATTTCCTCTTTTTGTGCACAAGATGTAACCTTGGAGGAACTTCTGAGTTTTTTTTTATATCGTCTTGTGTTGCCCGGCGCTTTGCGGCGCGGTGCGGCGAGATGCAACCCACTCGTTCGCCTCGCAACTACAAAGTGAGTTGGACACCTTGTATCTTGTGTAAGCGCGGCCGCTGAAGACTTTAGCTTTGAGCTGAGTGTCTCATCCGTTCCCTACGCAAAAAAAAAACCTCCATTTGAATGTCAGGCCAGCACAAAACGAGGGGGAGGCTTCTTATCTGCCCCACTCGTTTGTTATTCATTCATTCATGCACACTATATGGCAGGCTGTGCATGCAGGATGCTTCTCCACTTGGCTTCTTTATGTAACCGTATTCCGAGGATGAGTAGGAGGAAGATGATGATGACTGTACGCTAGCGTCTGTACACACGGGACAAGCTTTCGGGATGAAGACAAACCTTTGTCCATCGAAGTCGGAATTGTTAAAAATCGCAAACTTTGACCTCCGGTTTACAGATGCAGGATGAAGGTCTGTCAATCAGAGGATGAAGAGCAGGAGGAGGATAACAAAGAGGATGGCGAGCAGCGCACCTGTGGCGCACCACTGGCGGCGATCGCTGGTCATGTGGGGAAACTTTGGCCAGTTTCTTCATAACGTTATCCAGTCTGGACTGAGTGTTGTCCATCTCATGGATGAAGTCATCCAACTCCATGCCAATCATCTTTTTTTTTTTCTTTTCTTAATTTATTTCAGACATGCATACTATGTTACATTATTCTTTCTCACATATACACTTACAATATCTATCTATATATATATATATGTATATATACATATACACATATCTTCATATACAGTAAACCTCGGATATATCGGACTCGGATATATCGGAAATTCGCTCACAACGGACAGATAAAAAAGAACCAATTTTTCTGTAATGCATTTCCAATAAAAATTCATTGCATATATCGGATTTTTTATAACGGATTTCGCCTATTTCGGACAAAATCTCCAGTCCCGTTCCAATGCATTTCCATTAAATTTCCCTCGCATATATCGGATGGCCGCATCGTGGCGCTCCGATTCGTCGAATCGTGACAGGCCGCTATATGACGTCATTTGCAGCGTTGCCTGCGCGTCCAGGTACATTGGAAACATAGTCAAGGAAGTGCCTTTTTATAACGGATAAAATCCGATTTACGCATATACCGGATATAAATCCGATATATGCGTAAAACGGACATTTTCCGGTATACGCATATAACGGATTTCGCTTATATCGGACAAAACCAGTGGGAACAATTGAATCCGATATATCCGAGGTTTACTGTATATATATATATACACACAACACCTCATTACTACACATGTCTGAAAAGGAGCAGGAAGAAGCAAAGCTTATTAAATCCTACCCCTTCTCCACGCCATAGCAGTTAGCAATTCAATAAGTGATTTTTTCCACACATATAATCACAGAATCTTACATAAGACAAAACAACAAAAGAAGAGTGGGAACATCGGACTCCCCAACAAAACCCCAGGACATTGACATATATTGACATATTCTTTAAGACTCCGATTGTTCCCGAAACTATATAAGTCTATAGGTCATTCCGGGGGGCGTCACGGTGGTCTAGTGGTTAGTGCGCAGACCTCACACCTAGGAGACGGGGGTTCAATTCCACCCTCAGTTTGCATGTTCTCCCCGTGCATGCGTGGGTTTTCTCCGGGTACTCCGGTTTCCTCCCACATTCCAAAAACATGCTAGGTTAATTGGCGACTCCAAATTGTCCATAGTTATGAATGTGAGTGTGAATGGTTGTTTGTCTATATGGTGACCAGTCCAGGGTGTACCCTGCCTCACGCCCGAAGACAGCTGGGATAGGCTCCAGCACCCCCGCGACCCTTGTGAGGAAAAGCGGTAGAATGAATGAAGGTCATTCCGGGTGATGATATTTCCTGTGGTCAAAAAAGGGAACAAAACCCAGCCCCCCCCCTTCCCTGTCGTTCCCACTCTTCTGCGCGACAACATGAGTGGTACTTATCACGGCAAATTCCTGATTTATTTGTCATCAGAGGCCCTAGATTTGTCACATTAAATCTGCTTTTCCTCAACAAACTGCGGAGGAAGATTATAGGCTCTCATAGGCAGCGAGACGATAACAACGGCAAGTCTGGAATGAAAGTCGTCAAGAGGATGATGTGGAGAATAGAGAGGGGACATCGTGTGCTAAATCTCATTCTCATTCTCGGGACTGCAAGCGCTTCTTCGGACCCCTTTGTGTCCCGCTGGAAATATGATTTCATCCGGCCTTCCCAATCCAATTGAAATAGCAGTCAGGCTTGCGATTGTTCAGCGAACCTAAGCCGCTCTTTCCTATCCTTCAGAACGCTTCGCACTCGCCACCCAAATCCCCCTGCAGGCAGCAGGCGACTGGACACATTGTCAGCGTGCGTGCCAAACTCGGAGAAAACTATTCCAGCCCTCATTCCATCACATTTCCGTCCCCCCGCTGATGATGATTTTCTGTATTGACAGCTACATGTTCCCAATGGGCTCGCAGAACATGAATACCCACCATTTTGACCTATTTCACGCTAAGCTTTGATCTGCTCCCTTTTTGCCTGGAGTCTATTCGTGGCGACTGTGACGATGCATGCCTAAAATATGAGCAACTTCTGCTTGTTTTCAAAGCGCTGCTTTTATTAGCATATACATGCTATAAATATAGCACAACATCGCTTCTCTCTATTATGTTATGTTATTATGTTATGTTATGTTCTCCTACTATCAACAATTAAGACACGGAAGGTTCGTCTCCATACATTCACAAATAACAGAGTCAAATTCCAGTTTGGGAACTTGCATATTTCCATGTGGCACAAACGTGCAAGTAAAGTGCAAAGTACACAAAGCAAAGTACACCGCCCTGGGCCATATCTGTGTGGAGTTTGCATGTTCTCCCCGTGCATGCGTGGGTTTTCTCCGGGTACTCCGGTTTCCTCCCACATTCCAAAAACATGCTAGGTTAATTGGCCACTCCAAATTGTCCATAGGTATGAATGTGAGTGTGAATGGTTGTTTGTCTATATGTGCCCTGTGATTGGCTGGCGACCAGTCCAGGGTGTACCCCGCCTCTCGCCCAAAGACAGCAGGGATAGGCTCCAGCACCCCCCGCGAACCTCGTGAGGATAAGCGGTCAAAAATGAATGAATGAAAAGACTACGGGATCACTGCAGGGACATAACAGACGGCCGCCGCTAGCATAGAAAGCTACAGAGCTAATTGGTTAGCCTTTCTAATTTTCATTCATTCATTTATTTTCTACCGCTTTTCCTCACGAGGGTCGCGGGGGTGCTGGAGCCTATCCCAGCTGTCTTTGGGTGAGAGGCGGGGTACACCCTGGACTGGTCGCCAGCCAATCACAGGGCACATATAGACAAACAACCATTCACACTCACATTCATACCTATGGACAATTTGGAGTCACCAATTAACCTAGCATGTTTTTGGAATGTGGAAGGAAACCGGAGTACCTGGAGAAAACCCACGCATGCACGGCGAGAACATGCAAACTCCACACAGAGATGACCGAGCGTGGAATCGAACCCTGGTCCTCCTAGCTGTGAGGTTTGCGCGCTAACCACTCCTTTCTAATTTTCTTATTCTCAAAGTGATTCAAAAAGAGTGGGGAAGAAGGACAAAAAAGCTAAAAACTTACCACTTCCACACTGAATGAGAACCTTTTTCCCTCCTATTCCATCTCAGTAACGGCATGTCAGCAAGTGATGTAAGCTAACATCACGTCTCATAACATTGCTGATGCCTTTAGGCGGTGACTGATTAGCTGTCATGTTCTTGTCATTCGTGTTCCGAGTGTTATGTTTGAATATGAATAATTAGGCCTGTTATAGAATTACAATGTTTAAACATTATAATGTTTCAGTGGTTACGCTCTCGTCCTACTCATCCTAATTTCTCTCAGACATGTTGAATTTCGTCAAAGTGATGTACGTCCATGTCAGCATGTTCATAAACTAAACCATAAAATAAATCAAAGGTTGGCTAGTGTCATAGAATAGATGCTGTTTATTTTCCTGACCTAAAATAGTAACGACTGCTGACCTTTCCCATCAGAAATCCTCCATTCTTCCCGAGATTTTTTTTTTTTTTTTTTACACGCGTGCGCTGATGATTAATGACTCGGTTATTGGATGTCATTTCTTAAGTGGCAAAATTGCAAAGCCGACGAGATACTTGCTGCCAATTGAATATGTTCCTGTAATTACAAATGCATGCAATAATTAACACAACAAATCCATTGCGAGGGAGGGTGATTAAACACGAGGTCGTCTGGGCCGGAAAAAGATTTTCTCAGTGCAGCCATGCCGGTTTGATCTCGGCTTTTAGTGCGGCTCATGATGCTAAGTAAATAAGAGCAAGGCCTCTCTCCACATATCATATGCGAAACCCCACCCCCCCTTCCTAAACACACACACACACACACACCATTCTTCCATTGGGACAACATTTTTGACATCCATTAGGAGGTTTCCCATCATTGAGCCAGGCTGGGAAAAGGGAGCTAATGATGTAATTCCCTTTAGAGAGCACGTTAAAATGTCAAAGTGCAAAGAGCTGACATCATCCATTGAGAACACGTTTTCCAATATTCTACATTTGTCTTTTCCTCTTGCCTTCTTTCCAAACAAGACAACGCCCCCAGTGCCGCCACCGGGCTCTACTTAGGGTGTGCGGCCATAAGATGAAAGGCCGCAATAAAGGACGCTATCATTGTATTAAGCACGTCCTCGCCTGCGGCGGTAAATGGCTTTTCTCCACACAGCGGCGTTTTTACACGCTATACCCGTGTTGTCTTATCTTACATTTATGTTTGACGCTTTCGCTCATTTGTCTTCAACTAGAATTTCATGAAATGATGCGTTTTTTAAAAAGATTGTCCAAGTGCATGTTTTCCAGGGAAAATGTAGGATGTGAATTATATTTCCACGAGGGAGCCTTGACACGGCTTATGTTTTTTTTTTTTTTTTTTTTTCCCATCCCAGTGAGTGGGTAGCCTTTCGCGTCAATAATTGATGCTGGAAGACGGAGTAAGTAGACGTGAACTGGAAGCAGAGAAGTGGGGGCTGCGTCTCACTCAATAATGAATCAATTGATCCCCCTGCAGATGATGGATACGGTTGCTATGACGACAGATGCAGTGTTACTCAGGCAGGACACGGAGGCGAGGTCTGTTTCCCAGAAGCGTGCACTCGGCTTTTGAGTGCTCGGAATTTATGTTGGCACAGGACGTGCTTGATAAAGGGCAACGGGGGGGGGCTTTATCCCGCTGGATGGATGTTGAGCAATCAATCCAGTCCATCACATTCCAAAAATTCAATCTATTCCGTTTTTCCCATTGATTTGCTTTATCAGATTTGATTGACAAGCGTCCTCGCTGGCTCATCAGCATCTTGGTAGCACGTCGAACATACGCCGGGCTTTCATGTGCCTCTTCGACAAAAAATAAATAATACAAGGTGTTTACCACGTGTGTGTGTGTGTGCCTGCGTGCGTGCGCTCTGTTGCCATGGCAACGTGGCTGCTGCTTCTGGTCCAGCTGGGACCACGTTGCCAAGTAACAGCTGAGCTATGAAGAGAGGAGGCGAGGAGCGTGGGCAACCGGGAGGGAAGCGAGTGAGTGGGAAGCGAGAGCGCCAAGGATAGGACGACTCGTACGAAGATGGCGAACAACAAAGAGTGAAAAGCACAAGGCGAAAATAGCGCATCGAGTAAAAAATACACAGCGTGTGTGTGTGTGCTTATTTCGATTAGGGCGCTCTCTCTCTGCTAGAGAATATAAATGCTTTGCTGCACCACAAAGCTTCTTTTGTCTCTGCAAGGAGAAAAGACAACAATTGGAAGAAGTGGCCTTCCTATGAAATAAAATGGCAGTTTTGATACTTTGGATTTGGGGTGTTCAAAGACCTCAGATGAGTAACCGTAGTACAACATGCTCAAGCAAGTTCAATATTTGTATAGTAATTGTTTTATTTCGTTTGAACATGCATCAGATTACAATTGAGTGCATCCCATAATCAGTTCACAGTTCCACATGTCCGAAAAGAGTAGGAAGAAGCAAAGCTTATTAAATCCTACCCCTCCATCTGGTACTTTTACAATCAGTAACTGACAGATGACAGAATAATAACACTTGTCTTTTAGAAAGGATCCCTTTGAAGACCGCTTTAAAATGTTTGTATTGTTTGTTGATGGCTGAAAATGTCGTTGTCGTGGGAAACAATTGACGGAATGACAGTGTTCAGCCATTTTTGTCATTCATTTATTCATTCATTTTCTACTGCTTTTTCCTCATGAGGTTCGCGGGGGTTGCTGGAGCCTATCCCAGCTGTCTTCGAGCAAGAGGCGGGGTACACCCTGGACTGGTCGCCAGCTAATCACAGGGCACATATAGACAAACAACCATTCACACTCACATTCATACCTATGGACAATTTGGAGTCACCAATTAACCTAGCATGTTTTTGGAATGTGGGAAGAAACCGGAGTACCCGGAGAAAACCCACGCATGCACGGGGAGAACATGAAACCTCCATTGTCCAGTACAAAAATAGTTAAAATCTAATTTATTTTAGTTTTATTTAGTTAATAAAAATAAAATAAATCGAAGTCGAATTTGGGAGAAAACTTTATTTTTCTTGCATTTTTTCTAACATTAACTTGCACTCTTTGCTACGTAAGACATGAAAGCCCCGTCTCTCAACCACAACAGGAAGCGGAAACCCCCCATCCCTTGTGCCCACCCCTCCGGGTGGCAACCCCTCCCCTATTGATCGTTAGTGGCACCCTACCACTACACTAGCATGTTTTTGGAATGTGGGAGGAAACCGGAGTACCCGGAGAAAACCCACGCATGCACGGAGAGAACATGCAAACTCCACACAGAGATGGCCAAGGGTGGAATTGAACCCTGGTCTTCTAGCTGTGAGGTCTGCGTGCTAACCACTCGAGCACCGTGCCGCCCCCATTTTTTGTCAGTCATCAAAAAATAAATAATTTGTCGTGGAGAATCTCTCCAAATTCTTTTCATCTTGAATATAAAACGAGAGTAGTGATTGTGTGGCCGCTTTGACCGCACCATGACCACATCGAGGGCACCGTGCCTGCCATGATTCATGAGCAGGCAAGAGAAATATTGAGAACAGACCCCCCCCCCCCCAACCCCGAGC
Source organism: Doryrhamphus excisus (assembly GCF_030265055.1). Taxonomy (NCBI): domain Eukaryota; kingdom Metazoa; phylum Chordata; class Actinopteri; order Syngnathiformes; family Syngnathidae; genus Doryrhamphus; species Doryrhamphus excisus. Next base: position 7,034,971 of record NC_080485.1, read on the forward strand.
TTGAAATGAGTGTGTCCTTGTAGTCCAGGAGGCTCAGGCATGCAGCTGCACCCAGTGGCCCCGTGTTGAGTCAGCACAGCTTTAGTCCACCAACAGGGAAGGTTACTTGGAGTGAACATTCCCAAGTTTTTTTCCGGCTTGTTTATGTTGGAAATGTGGCTTGCATCCATTAGGTTTGGCCGCTCTGTATTTTTAGCAGCTGGTCATGTTTTTATGTTGTTGTTAAGACGCTTTTCAAAGACGGGCTGCACCCTGTGAGTCACTTCATGAAAGATTAACAAGGATGACGTATGTGGTTTATTTATTTATTTATTTTTTTTTTCACCAAGATGCACCATACTCCAAATATAATTACGTCACACCAGCATTGTGTTGGACCCGTTTGAAATGTTTCTCATGTGTGCTCATTATTATATTAACACACATTTCCGTCTCACACCAACTGAGTGCTCTGATTTGTTGCCATGGAAACAGCCCATGACGTGCTTTGCCGCTCCGTGTGGGACTAATTGTCATCCCCAAACATGCTCGTAGGCTCGAGTCACCGCGTTTGCTTACCGTCTTTGTTATTTGATCCTCATGCTCCAGTACTCCTCCATAATAAAGCCCAACACAAAGCCACCATGGAATCCGGTGCGTGAGTGAACGACATAGCGGAAAATAACACTGAAAACAAAACAATACATCAATTGAATTTTCCTGCAACCTTTACCTTCCGCTGTGATCCGCACGGAACGGCGGCCTGGGAAATGAGTAACGCGACACCCGGCATTTGGGATTGAGGAAAAGTTGCATGCCAAAGCACAGTGTCCGTACAAATCGGTGCAGGAATTACAGGTGGGGGGGAAAAGCAGAAAAACAAAAACAATGGCGCCAATGTGGGCCTGTGCTTTATATAACTCCTGCCTGTGGCGATTGTGCAATGCACTGCAGTTGTCTGGGCTGATGTAAACAGAGCTTTAGTGCCTCTGGAGGCTCAGCCATGTGCCTTGATGCAGCAGTTATGGGCACATGCCCTACTTTCATAAATCAGAGCTGGATAAAAGGGAAACAGTGTGAGAGGAGAGGAGGGGCGAGCAGAGAGAGGGGATGCCGAGTGAGCGCAAAGAGGAAGGGAGGGTTTGGGAGGATGAGGATGGGGGGATGGGGGGGGTTGTAGAAAGCCGAACAAGGCTCATATTGATGTTCCAAACACAGCTGCAGGCGTCAGCTGACTAGCTGGCCTGAAGTTCTGCCTCCCACCTTTATCAGCTTACACTGTGACCTTTCTCTCTCTCTACTGGAATAGATCCCCTACACCTCCATCGCCCCCTTCTCGGTGGGCCGTCTGACCCTTTAGCGCTCATTGAGTTCAGGCCATGTCCTCGCTAACATCTGGTTTCTGAATTTTTGGCTTCAAAGTACCTTTATGCTATGTATAAATCTTCTTGTTTGACGACATAAGACGACAATGTTGATAAAACGATCAACGTTCAAAATGACGTCAATACTGTAACATGCATGCCGGGCCACCAGTTGGCAGTGTCACCAAACATCTTATAATAATATAATAGTAACATATCTAAGTAATGTAGCAATGTCCTAAGCGACTGAAGATCATAATGTTTGTTACTAATAATAACACAAAAAAGGTAACATTTATTTACAATTACAAGCCAAACCGCATAAAAAAGGTAACATTTATTTACAATTACAAGCCAAACCGCATAAAAATAAGGTAATGTTTAAAAGGTAACATTTATTTACAATTACAAGCCAAACCGCATAAAAATTGGTGTATATTTTTGTTCAGCCCGAATAAGATGATTGGTCACTCATGATTGTATTTGTGTACATAGCTCACACACACAAAGGGAAAAAATCTGATACTGATATTGCATTTTTATGCCCTGATTATAATAATAAATTATCGCTGTTTTGTGGTTGGCCATGGACTATTTATTATTAGTCACAAAATATTGAAAGTTAAATGAAGTATTCTCTTATATTGAGGCATGACATTACCTTAACATTATCTTAACATTACCTTAACATTACCTCAACATTACCTTAACATTACCTCAACATTACCTTAACATTACCTTAACATTACCTTAACATTACCTTAACATTACCTTAACATTACCTCAACATTACCTTAACATTACCTCAACATTACCTTAACATTACCTCAACATTACCTTAACATTACCTCAACATTACCTTAACATTATCTTAACATTACCTTAACATTACCTTAACACTGCATGGAGTCATCCATGTCAGGTCTCGGTGAAAAAAGGTTCTCCTCCCATTCCCTGTGGAAGTGGTAAGTTTTTGGCTTCTTACCTTGTCTTTTTTCCCAACTCCATTTGAAACACTTAACATTAGAATAAGTCAATTGGAGAGGCTAACTAGTTAGCTTGATCGCTTGCTATACTAGCGGCGCAGACAGTTATGTCCTTACAGTGATCCTGCAGCCTGCGCAATGTGGCGTAAATAAATATGAGTGTAATAAAAGGAGTCTGCTGAACACAGTAGCTAAAGTTACACCTTGAAGTGTTTTAGTAGGCCTGTTTGATATCATCTGATATAAAATTCCGATTGAGACATATCAGGACTGGTTTATCGTCCAATAACGATATTGACATCAATGTCTGTAGTGTGGAATTATATCCAAGTTTTGCCTTCAGATTGTAAATATGCAAAAGTGTTGCATTTTCCTGTTTGCGTGGAATGCATCTCGCTTAATTAGTAGCGCTGATTATTAAGGAGAAACAAGCTGCATATCACGCCACATGAAACAGGAACCAAAAATTAGCACAAAGGAAAACCAAAACGGAAGTCCGACCAAAAAACTGGTTATACGATTTTTGTACTCACCTCATAGAAAACTTATTTATGACTTTATAAATATGTTTTTACCATTATTAGAGTCCTGCAGGCATGAACTAAACCCCTTAGTCACCTTCACCCTCCTGTTATTCTTTGTTTACACCACATTGCATCGGCTCTGGGATCACTTCAGGGACACGAGACAGCCACCGATTTAAATATAGCACGCCACCGAGCTAACCGGATAGCCTACAATTTATTTATTTTAAGCTTAAGAAAGGGTTTCACTCAGAGTGGGGAAGAAGGACGGCGTAAGAAGCCAAAAACTTACCACTTCCACTCACAATGGAGGGAGACCACATTTTTGTCATGTCGGAGATGCTACGGTGATGCTATATCATGTTTTTTGACTAATAATTAGACCGTAGTTAACCACGGAACAGCAATCATACATTTGTTATCGAGAAACCATGATAGAGTGAGGGAGCGACGTTTGAATCGCCAAGTGATGCAATATCGAACATTTTTCGTTTTTTAGCATTTGACCGGCGTTTCATTCATTTGTTCATTTTCTACTGCTTATTCTCACAAGAGTCCCGGGAGGTGCTGGAGCCTACCCCAGCTGTCACCCTGGACTGGTGGCCAGCCAATCACAGGGCACATATAGACAAACAACCATTCACACTCACATTCATACCTATGGACAATTTGGAGTCACCAATTAACCTAGCATGTTTTTGGAATGTGGGAGGAAACCGGAGTACCTGGGAAGAACCCACACATGAACGAGATGACCGAGGGTGGAATTGAACTCGGGTGTCCTAGCTGCATGGCCTGCGCGCTAACCACTCGACCACCGTGCAGCCCTTGACCAGTGTTTGTGTTTTTAGCATTTGACTGGCGTTTCATTCATTCATTTTCTACCAATTATCCTCATGAGGGTCGCGGAGGTGCTGGAGCCTATCCCAGCTGTCTTCGGGCGAGAGGCGGGGTACACCCTGGACTGGTGGCCAGCCAATCACAGGGCACATATAGACAAACAACCATTCACACTCACATTCATACCTATGGACAATTTGGATTTGGCTAGTAACCTAGCATGTTTTTGGAATGTGGGAGGAAACCGGAGTCCCTGGGAAGAACCCACACATGAACCGAGGGTGGAATTGAACTCGGGTCTCCTAGCTGTGTGGCCTGCGCGCTAACCACTCGGTCGCCGTGCAGCCCTTGACCGGCGTTTGTGTTTGCATAATACATGCTACTGTTATGTCAACAAAAGGCTAATGTTTTTAAACGCCGTCCGTATGCTAGAAGTAAAAAGGTCAATCTTGTCAAACGAACACATCATCCTGCAAAAACTGAAACTGTAATATGCATTCCAGGCCACTAGTCGGCACCGTGTGTGAGTTCGTAATCAGCCAAGTAAAATGTGTTCACGACGCCGCTTTGATCAGGTTTCACTTCTAAATGCTCGTGTAGAAACACTCCTTTGTCTCCGAGTGCTTTCAACAAAACGCCGCCTCCCTCTTTTTTTGGTGCATCAGCACTTTCGGTTGTCTCGCCTTTCAAGCCTCGCCCTGAGCGCTTCTTGCACAACTCCCCATCAAGTCATTCTTCCTCCTCACGTCCGCACCCAACGGCGAGCAGGATAAGGAAGGGGGGAGTCGTGACCGAGGCCTCTCTCTCTCGTGCTTTGTGTGCACATCAGCGGGATTATCAGGCCGTGAAGACGAGCGTTGCTAGCAAAAACAAAAAAAACGCTTCACTTCAAGTCGACACGTTTGGACGTATTTAGCCATCCTGAAGTTAGCAACAGCTTCAGGGTCGAGATTGAGGCGGCAGCTGTTGCGAGACAGCTCCGTCCCTGCGGGGTAGCCATCAACAGAGGTAACTGTCAATCACGGCCCCAAAGGCCTCTGGGGCTTTTTTCTCAGGGAAAAAAAAAAACACAAACACGCAACACACCTCCCTCCTGATGACGCTCTTCAAGTGTTACTGGATAGTGTCTCTGTGGAAGCTGTCCTCCCACACACACACAGACAGAGTGCCCCCCCCCCCCCCCCCCCCCCCGACTGTTTGCAGGAAACACTCATCCTTCTCTGGAGATGTTGCCCGTAGCCGCTCACAAATCCTGGACTCCTTTCTGGGAAATGAAGGGCTTAGAAGACACACATGCTGGGGGGTGCGGGGGGGGTGGGGTGTGGAAATGGCAGTGTGGGGGTGGGGTGTGAATGCAAAACACATCCTGCCAAGTATATCTCTAGCGCCCTTTTAGACGGCAAAGACACGGGATTGAGTGTCTTGCCTCCTGTGGGCGTCAAATTAGAAGCATATTCTACGTTTAAACCCCCGACCCTCCCCCCCTCTCTTCCTTCCACCGCCACCGTGGTAACTGAGAGAATTTGAGACATTGCGGTATCCAGGCAGACTTCTACATTGTCCAAAACATCAGAGGAATGGCGAGCGAGAAGGACAAAGCGGGAAGTATGGAGGGAGCAAATAAGAGAGAAGGCAAGAGAAAGAATAGACGCGTTTAAAGGCAGCCAAGCTTCAAATGTCACGGGCCGGGTGTCGGACAATGGAACACAGCTGTTGCTCGCCTTTGAACTGCAGCTGTCTGTCTCTCGTTATTTGTGCGTGCAATGTGGTCGCGGGGAGCGTTAAAAATGTATCCGAGTGCTGGATGGATGGATAAGTGTGCAAGGCTGCAACATTCGCATGTAACGCAATGGAGGTCACGGGGAGTTGCGGAGAGCCACATGGCGGTGAGCACGCGCCTCCTGATTTAGAAAGACGAGAGGAGGAGCGTCAGAGCGGAGGAGCGGGCGGCGCCGTCTGTAGTGGTTTCAGGGTCAAAAATATGAAGGTCACAACATTCATTCATTCATTCATTCATTTTCTACTGCTTTTCCTCACGAGGGTCGCGGGGGTGCTGGAGCCTATCCCAGCTGTCGTCGGGCGAGAGGCGGGGTACACCCTGGACTGGTCGCCAACCAATCACAGGGCACATATAGACAAACAACCATTCACACTCACATTCATACCTATGGACAATTTGGAGTCACCAATTAACCTAGCATGTTTTTGGAATGTGGGAGGAAACCTCAATTTTTTAATTTTTTATTATTTTATTATTTTATTATTTCATTCATTTCATTCATTTCATTCATTTCATTCATTTTCTACCGCTTATCCTCACAAGGGTTGTGGAGGGTGCTGGAGCCTATCCCAGCTGTCTTCGGGCGAGAGGCGGGGTACACCCAATCACAGGGCACATATAGACAAACAACCATTCACACTCACATTCATACCTATGGACAATTTGGAGTCGCTAATTAACCTAGCATGTTTTTGGAATGTGGGAGGAAACCGGAGTACCCGGAGAAAACCCACGCATGTACGGGGGAGAACATGCAAACTCCACACAGAGATGGCCGCGGGTGGAATTGAACCCTGGTCTCCTAGCTGTGAGGTCTGCACGCTAACCACTCGACCGCCGAAGGTCACAACAGCGAAGGACAAATCTCCAAATCCCCTCCTTGTTCTTTCAGTCTTTTGACTTAAATGGTTACTATGTCCACCCCCCCTCCCCCCCAAACACTCGTTATTGGTGTCATTAGATGGCCACATCCCCATCTTGCTGTCTTTTTCATCTACTGAGAGACAATACGCCATTAGGCCTGGCCTGATTTTGTAAAGCACAGCTCAATTACTGGAGGGGAGATTCATTATCATATCAGAGAGCGCAGACGTGACTTTGCAAATAAAAGAACACATTAGACTCCTTCCCATACACACTCGTAACGCCTCAATTATTCATGCAACGTAAGAGGGCACCTTGATTTCCATCGCCGCTCTTTGGGAATTAGCATTTTGGAGCTCTCACTCCCGGCCGGCACATCAGCTTGCGAGTTCTACTCCAGCTGACTTATTATTTTGACATCAAATAGCCGGGGAGATCACCTCAGCATCGCTTTTTCATGCTGCGGCATTTTGTCACCCAAGTTAAAGAGTGCCACCCTGGGTGCCTTGTCAGCGTCTGCCCCGGCTGCACAAAGCAGACCCCTTCAATTATGCAGAAGAAGGCAAAACACACACATACACACACACAGGAGATATGTCCCGTTTTGGGGTTAGCATCCTTCAAGTGCGCATTTCCTGTAAACAAAAAACTTCTAACAACGTTACACGTTAATATTGTTCTAGCTTGGTTAATATACAAGTCAGTAATATGAATGGAACAATAGCCACGTTTACATGGACACAAATATTCTAGTTCATTGTCTGTATATAAATCCTTTTATCAACACAAACAAAAAGATTTATACATATATTTATACATTTTATATTGCATAAAGGTACATTTCCTGTAAACAAAAACCCTCTAACAACGTTACACGTTAATATTGTTCTAGCTTGGTTAATATAATTCAGTAATATGAATGGAACAATAGCCACGTTTACATGGACCCAAATATTCCAATTCCATTCGGGTTATTTGCTCAAACGGAAAGAATGTAACCTTTGTATCAACATTGCCTGTATATAAATGCTTTTATCAACACAAATAAAAAGATTTATACATATTATATTTATATTGCATAAAGGTACATTTCCTGTAAACAAAAACCCTCTAACAACGTTAGACGTTAATATTGTTCTAGCTTGGTTAATATACAAGTCAGTAATATGAATGGAACGATAGCCACGTTTACATGGACACAAATATTCCAATTCCATTCGGGTTATTTGCTCAAACAGAAAGAATGTAACCTTTGTATCAACATTGTCTGTATATAAATCCTTTTATCAACACAAACAAAAAGATTTATACATATATTTATACATATTTATATTGCATAAAGGTACATTTCCTGAAAGCAAAAACCCTCTAACAACGTTACACGTTAATATTGTTCTAGCTTGGTTAATATAATTCAGTAATATGAATGGAACAATCGTCACATTTACATGGACCCAAATTATTTGCTCAAACGGAAAGAATGTAACCTTTGTATCAACATTGTCTGTATATAAATCCTTTTATCAACGCAAACAAAAAGATGTATACATGTTATATATATATATATATATATATATTGCATAAAGGTACATTTCCTGTAAACAAAAACCCTCGTTGCATGGTTTGATGTACATGCTGTGATCATGTATTAACACGTACACTGATGATAACATGTATCTTGCCACATTTTTATGTTTTAAAACACTACCCAAACTTATTTCCCAAGTGCATTGATACACATACTCATGCTAGTTCCTTCAATAACAACAACAGCAGCGACAACACTTACGATGTCCGCTCTCATTGGGATGGCTGTGTCTTCCAGCACAAGACGTGACATGTTAGCTGCTACAATAATAATATTGTTCTAGCTTGGTTAATATACAAGTCAGTAATATGACTGGAACAATAGCCACGTTTACATGGACCCAAATATTCCAATTCCATTCGGGTTATTTGCTCAATTGGAAAGAATGTAACCTTTGTATACACCTCATTCTGAAAGAAAGTTCCAATCTGAATGAATATATAATCGGGAATATTCCTTTCCCCAATCCGATTGAGGTATCTTGTACCCGCTCAAATGGAAAGTTGTCAGGGTGCGTTCTTCTTCGTGGTGTTTTTCTTCTTCTGTTGTTTATTGGCGGTTGGCAAGCAGCTTTCGTGTGCATTAGCGCCATCTGTGGAACAGAATCTAAACCCTTCTATACTTTATTCACAAGTCCAGTTTTATTAAAAAAGAAAATATATATCTATATAAAACATGTGCCGAGCTTAATTATAAAATATTAGCAAGATTGAACTTTATCTTTTCCTGTTCCCGGGTGCGTTAATTCAGCGAATGCTGAGATATTACGTAACACGCAGATCCAGACGTTCTTCGATTTAAAAAAATGGAGGTGAGCAATCAGCACTGGACTGCTGTGGAAAGTTTGTTTTTGATTCAAACTAAATTTCAAGACTGGACGAACGAAAAACTGGCAATACGGAGTTATTCCAACAAGTGAAAGAAAAACTCGAAGTCGGTATCACATGATGTTGGTGTTTACACTTTACTGTGCATGCTCCATTTACTATTTTGTTTGATTATAGCGGCGCATGTAGACACACGATTGGAATATTCCTTTCCATGTATACCATTGCTTTCGGAAAGGTCATTCGGAAAGAGAAAAACTCCTCATGGCAACGTGGTTACTGTTGCTGTTTTTTTATTAGTCAAAATACGTATATATCCCATGACTTCCATTGTTAGCTAGCTCATATAAACTTGTTTTATCGCTCTGGAATGCACAGGAAAGGGACAAAAAATATGTGTTGATGTTTCACTTAAGGAAAGTGAATGGTGGACAATCCAAAAAGTGTAGTTTCTTTTTAAAGGGGAACTGCACTTTTTTGAGTCACAAATTCGGTTAGTATCTTTGCAGGGACTATGTAGCACATTTGTTATGTTCTCTTGCATCTGATCGTGAATCGTATACAATATCCGACTGTTGCATGGTCAACTCACTAGCAGCCATTATTACACCAGTACTAGTGAACAACAACAAGCAAACCTTCAGAGTTGAAGTTACGTATGTAAAGCTCTTGTTGGTTCAGTTAGATGATGGTGACAACATCTGTCCAGGAAGGCTCAGGGTGATTTTTTTTTTTTTCATGGGGCCCAGAATTCCTGGTGGCGCCCCTGCAGCGTGATTGTGAGGGTTTATGTCCAGCACTTCATCCATCAAGTAAGTTTGCAAAGCTGACTGACTGTGAATATGCTACCGAGACTTTTATAGAAACAAAAACTCATAGACAAGGTCATCGTTCATGAACAACATCCTCTATAAACTAAAGCACAACTATTTAAATTAGAATAGCTTGAAAATGGTTATGACTTGCCTGATAAAAGTGTAAAAACATAAGTAATGATAGTAGTAAAAACATACATAAAAACATAGATATTCATATATTCGTACTTCGGTACGAGGTGCATTATTAAAAAAAAAACCTTAAACTGTATTATGGAAAGCAGGAAGTGAACAAATGTAACAGTTACTGATTGTAAAAGTACCATATGGAGGGGTAGGATTTAATAAGCTTTGCTTCTTCCTACTCCTTTTGGACATGTGGAACTGTGAACTGATTATGGGATGCACTCAATTGTAATCTGATGCATGTTCAAATGAAATAAAACCATTACCATTACCATATTCTCTTTATGGAAAAATGCGTATATATAAAAGCAATTGGGAAAATAACACATTGACCAAAGTGCTGTACAAATAGGCTAACTAGCTTCCCATGCAATGTTCTCCCTTTGCATGTGTGATAGAGAGCGTGCACGCCTCCCCACCACCCTGTTTGTTCTACTAAACTGGACACAGATGACAATTCTCTAGAAATTGTTTTGCTTGGCTGTGGCATTTTAGCCCCAAAGAGCCCTAACACTACGATGATAAAAGCCCCTCAGCATGTGTGGTGCTAACAGCCAAAACAAGAGGAAGACATCAGTGTTGTTTACAAGAGACAATAAACCATTAAAAATGCCATAGCTGTTCTCTCATCGGGATCAGGCAGATTCTTCCTTACTCATTGGAACATTTGAGGATAGGCGACTAGAAATGACAATAATAATAATACTAGAACAATAGGTTGGATTTACGTATATAGCCCCTTTCTGTCTTTACATTGAAATTCATTATTCATTCACGCCACACACTGGGTGGAGTACCCCAACCCTGGGGTGAACTGACTCCACAATCTCCACTTTGCTGTCATAAGTAGCTAAAGTAGTGTTTATTTGGTTTTAGACCCAACTGTGATAAGTGAATTCCCGCAGAAGTAGGATTTCGGATTGTTAATATTATTATTAATTCATTCATTCATTCATTTTCTACCGCTTATCCTCACGAGGGTCGCGGGGGTGCTGGAGCCTATCCCAGCTGTCTTCAGGCAAGAGGCAGGGTACACCCTGGACTGGTGACCAGCCAATCACAGGGCACATATAGACAAACAACCATTCACACTCACATTCATACCTATGGACAATTTGGAGTCACCAATTAACCTAGCATATTTTTGGAATGTGGGAGGAAACCGGAGTACCCGGAGAAAACCCACGCATGCACGAGGAGAACGCATAGATATGGCCGAGGGTGGATTTGAACCCTGGTCTCCTAGCTGTGAGGTCTGCGCGCTAACCACTCGACTGCCGTGCCGCCCTATTTATTATTTTATCATTATTATTTATTATTATTATTTATTTAAAATTGCAATTTACTGTTTATGCTGTACGTTGTTGTTCATATTTGATGTCATCTATTTATTCACCACATTATTATTATTATTTATTATTATATGAGAGCCAGGCAACGACATCTCGTTGGCAATTTCACTGCTGTGTTATTGTGCAATGACAATAAAGAAAGTCTGTCTAGAGCCCTCAAGACATGAAATAATACCCCTATAGTTGTCTTTATACTCATATTTCCCAATATATTATACATAAAGTCATCTAAAACATAAATAAGACTGGTGCTTGTGTGTTTTACTGTAAATGTGTACCCTCCGGGGCCTGAAAGAGAGGAAGTCAAGAAGTGACGTAGGAGGTCCAAAGTTTAGTTTCATCTTAAAGCCTGCAAAAGTAGCATATGTTTTTATTCTGGATTATTGTGCCTGTTGTGACGTACATAACTCATCCCTTTGTGTCTCAACAAACACAACTGACACCCAATAACCAGTGGAGAGCACCACTTTTCATTGTCTTTGAATGCATCTTTGAAATGCTTTATGTTTGTATTTTACTATTAGACAAAAAATACAAAATGTTGTTTATATGTGACCTGGATTTTACATATTTATTTATTCTTGTTTCGATTTCATAGGAAAAACTTTTCACTTTAGCAAGCCACTGCAGTGCGAACGTACCCTACTTTTATATAAGAGCGTTGCGTGCAACCAGAGCAGAATAAGCTGCATTGTAACCCTCGACTGGAGTAAAAAGGGATTCTCCCTGAATAATATATCAGGCCTTTCATTCAACCTGCGCCTTACTATTTTTTTGCATGCATGAGTAAATTCCTGTGCGTGTCATTGTACGGCGGCTGTGCTGCGGTGAAAAGCTATGCATCGCGTCTGTTGTTGTTACTGCGCACGCACAATGTATGTGTATGATGTGCATGTGTGTGCGTCAGCTACTGACTTTGTGTTCATTCCGTGGTAAATAGATCTGGCTGCTCTCTAGACTGGATGGAAAGGGGCCCGGGGCGAGCAGTGTACAATGCATCAGCAGATGGGAGAGCCCGTGTTACCATCACACGGCATTCCTCATCACTGGGCATGCTCAGTGGGCCTTTCCCCACTGCTATGCCCCCCCCCCCCCCTCTCTCTCTTCCCTTTCCTCCCAGGGCCTGTTTGAACCAGTCAGTCGTAGGTGGCGTTGGTGGTGGAGGTGGAGCGGTTGCACTGACTTCTCTTGTTTCTCATTTGACCTTCAAAATGGCAGGCGTGTGGTGGGGGTGGGGGGGGGAGGGGGTAGTGGGTTTCGGGGAGGGGAGGTGGTGGTGGTTTTTTTCTAAAAGCTCTTTGGGTAGCATGGCTGATATGTCACTCATTATTTCCACTCTGTGCTTTTGCCCTGTCACAGCCCTCTGAGAAGCATGCAACAACTCGGTAGTGCTTTACACGCTCAGCATTACACACACACACACACAGAACAAGAGAGAGAGAGGCCTCACTGCTCACTAATTACATGACAAATAGAATTTACTGCAGCTACAAACAAGCTAAAACACAATTGAATACTTCCTGATACGCCTTCACATTCTAATAAGACCCTCTAATGCAGGGGTCTCAAACTCAATTTACCTGGGGGGGCCACTGGAGCTAGGGTCTGGGCAAGGCTGGGCCGCATCAGGTTTTCCAAAAAACAAAAAACAAAACGCATTTATTAAAAACAGAAAAATATACAAACTTTTTCAGTGCTTTGGTTCCGATTTTCTACAAGAAAAGCTCTGATAAAACATTCCACTGTTCTCAAATATCTTAATTTTTATTTTTCTGCACAAAATAAGATGACAAATAAATAAACAAATCAAGAATAAAGAAAATCAATCAATCAGTAATAAATAAATATAATAATAATAATAATAAAACGACAAATAATAAAAACTTAAGAAACCACATATAGTTGGTGGGTAGACAAATTATTTTTTTCAGATTAAAATGAACAAAGCATTATTAGAGCCCTGTAGACATGACAAAACACGACTATAGTCACATTTATACTATTTTTATTTACAACATATTGCGCAACTGCAGGGTCTTGAGACACATGCTAACTCGCAAACTAAAGAGCTAGCGACCTAAACGGTTTCCTTTTCCTTAAACTTATTTCCTTTAAACTTAAATAGCCAAAAACTTACCACTTCCACACGGATAGGGAGGATAACTATTAACAGTTATTTAACCTTTATCATGTACATTAATCAAACGTAATAATTTTTTCTGGGTACATGATACCATACAGCATCCATAGCAAACTTGCGCGGGCCACACTAACATTAAACTTTCATATCAAGGCGGGGGCCTAAACTAGCATCCTGCGGGCCACATTTGGCTCGCGGGCCGCGTGTTTGAGACCCCTGCGCTAATGCAAGAGCTTGATTAAAATGTCTGCCTTTACAACAGTTTTTGTTGTCAGAGAGATGCTTTACCGTGGTTGCAGTTTGCTGCACACACAGTTGCATTAAAAAAAAAAAAGCATGAAAGGGTCCAAACAAAGGGGAAGGGAAATGATTTGTCATCGGAGCTTCAGTTACATCCATTGTGCAACCAGATGACAACATCACAACCGGACGTTTCACATGTTAAAAACGCAGCGTTACTACTTTTTACACGACCGTTTGTGCGCACATGCAGTTTTTCTTTTCCCCAATAGGGAGTTAACCCAATGCAAGAAAGATGGCCTCCTCAATGTGTCACATAGTTTAGTGTTTCTCACCTTCTTTAGCAAATCATCACTCACAACTTTCTTAGGCCCCATGGCAGATTATTTAGCAGTTGCGCTCAATCTGCAACACATAGGGTGCTTTAGTTGGGTACTCATTTTTGCATAACACTACAGTACAGGGCAAGTGGACGAAATTGTTATGCAATATCTTAGTGAAAGTATTGGTAATGGTAATGGTTTTATTTCATTTGAACATGCATCAGATTACAATTGAGTGCATCCCATAATCAGTTCACAGTTCCACATGTCCAAAAGGAGTAGGAAGAAGCAAAGCTTATTAAATCCTACCCCTCCATCTGGTACTTTTACAATCAGTAACTGTTACATTTGTTCACTTCCTGCTTTCCTAATATAGTTTTTTTTGTTTTTTTTATGTCACGTACCGAAGTACGAGGCGATATGAGCATCCAATGACATAATGGGTACCATAGTAAGTGTCAATATAGTGATATGTATAGCACATCATGACTGGTTCAAGACTCTTCATCCTTGTATTTAGCAAACATCAACTGCTTGTATTGTTTCTTGAATTGGCTCATCGTTGTGCATTGTTTGAGGTCCTTACTCAATCCATTCCATAGTTTGATTCCACATACTGAAATGCTATGGCTTTTTAACGTAGTCCTAGCATATAACTGTTTGAAGATGAACTACATCAGCAAGTTTAAGTATTTGTGATTTTAGAAATAAGGAGTTAGTATGTTCTCTGTTGGCGGCATTATGAATTATCCTTACTGACCTTTTTTGCAGTACATTTAGCGAGTGAAGATTGCTTTTATAGTTATTAGCCCATATTTCCACACAATAAGTAAGATATGGTAGAACCAGAGAGCAATAAAGAGTGTGGAGTGATTTCTGATTGAGAACAAATTTTGCTTTGTTCAATATTGAAATATTTCTGGCCACTTTATGTTGTATATTTGTAATATGAGTAATATTGAATTAAAACTGAGGCATTAGAAACTGTGTTATGTATAAGATGGCTGTGGATTAACTGTATACTAAAAAGGTGTGCATTAGCTACACTAATCTTAAAAATATCACTCGATTTTGCTTTGATTGGTTTCTAATATTTTGGTTACCTCTTTTAGCTGCACCGGAAAGGCAAATTATTAGAAATCTAGTCTCGGTATGATACAGTGCCGTTCGACTCCATTGCAACAAATAACCGCAACAGGAGTGTCTCGTCGGACCAAATGAGCAAAAACATGACTGATTGAGTCATTTGTGTCATCGGTACCTTGAATACTACTCGATGTTGCTATAGTAGGTTTTCACACCTAATGGGTTTGAGTGAGTACTTTCAACAATGGTGTGTTCACTGCACACGAACATTACAACGCTATGACCCACATTACTGCTCACTGCATGCTGACAATGCAGAGAACCGAATCACAGTGTGAGTCAAGATGTCCAAATCCCTCAGGCTTGTCCACATTCCCATCTTTTTTGTCCCGCGATGACCACACTCTACTACAAACTATTATTGGTCGCCCTCTTGGACCCACATCGGTCACTTCCTGTTGAAGTCGGGCAAGCATCAAGCCAATCAGCTGTGAAGGCCGAGACACTCCTCGCAGCTATTTACTAGCTGCCGGCCCGCTTTAAAAAAAAAAGGAGGTCTGAAGCCGAGCTAAGCTTGGTGCAGCCTGCTGAGTAATCACACACAGAAGTGACCTATAAACATGTCGACCCCTCCTCCTCCTCCGCCTCGTGAAAGTCTATCTGCGCGTGTGCTTTTACACTCTAAAAACGCGTTGCTAATTTGGTGAAGTGTGTGCGTAAGCGTGGTTTCTGAGTTCTGACATTTTTCTGTTGCCACTAAGAGCAGGAATGTGCCGCTTTTGCAAGTTTAAAGATAAACCCGACAGCACGAGGCGGTTGAGTGTAAACTTTGGATGAGGTCACGCTCCGCCAACGCAGCACACTGTGACATGAGAGGGGATTTTGTTCTGGATTCTCCCCCTGCTGGGTGTCATGCCTTTTGAGCTGTTTTGCTCTCCCTTTCTCTCATTTTTGCCTTATTTTGCTCTGTGAGCGTCTTGGGTACAATTACAGGTTGTCCAAACAGCCAAGTCGCATGTGTTATTATATGGTTGGACTTAAGTGGAGACTGCATTTGACAACAACAAGAATAGACTACACAGCCTGTGCCGGCTTTCTCGCAGGAGTTCATAGTGTACTTTTGTTTTTTTTTTATACAGAGTACAAAATATAATCAGGGCTTTGCAGGGGCACTTGAGTTCACCGTGGGCGTTACATGAGTACTAATGCCTGATTCAACACCGGCTCTGGCAAACATGCTTGACATTCAGTGTTTACTCCCCCTGAATGAAAGCTTCTAGTCAGGCCGTCTGATAGCTTGGCCTGGAATTAGATTCGGGAAGTCATGAGATTTCCAGGTGGCTCAGCTTTCCTGGAATTGTTAAGCAGGGATTTTTCAAAGTGTTGCCAACACACATTAAAAAAAAAGAGACGCCTGTGAGGAATCACAGAAATATTCCCCCCCCCCCCTCTGCTTACAGCCGTCTCGTGTCGACGAGCCAAGTCTGTAAATAAATACACGTGTGTAATTCGTTTTTTTCCACATTGAGGAGTCTAAATAGTGAAAGCGAAAGTAGCTGAACATAGATGCGTGTTTTCCACCAGAAGTGCCATCATTCGGTACACAGAGATGCATGAATAATGAATCTGTAGTGAACTCCTGCTGAACCCTGTGCGCCAGAGCCAGAGATCAGAGCCACATGATATGTAGCACACACACATACGCACCCTGTGACCTCCGCAAAGCTCCAACCGTGTGTGTGTGTGTGTGTGTCTGCTGTGTGAATCATTACACGGTGCTGCACCTGGCTGCAGTCATAGGACTTTCCTCTGATAACCCCCCAATGGCTGTTGAAGGGAGGTGGCGGGAACGAGACGAGCCGGGAGTGGAAAGACAAACACACCAGTGGTGCTGGGGCGGTTGACGCTCCCCCCCCCCCCCCCCCCCCCCCCTTTGGGTGCCAAAGTGTGTGTGTAAGCAGTTCAATGTTTAAACCTTGTGTCAACAGCCCGCTTGTGTAACAACAGCATTCCTAGCCAAGCGTTTGTCTTGTGACAGAGCGCTTTCATAATAATGGGAACGCCGTCCGCACGCATTGTTCTCCGCCAGTGTCGGATGACTTGATGAGTTTCATGTTTCGGCATGTTTTGAGTTAATGAACATGTTGTTTGCCATCGTTCAAAACGCTTGCTTCTCCCCCGCTGTCAATGTTTAACCGGATCACGCTAGAGCGGTGAAGCCTTTTCATGTCGGAGGTGAACTTTGCTCGCCGTGTTGTTATGGAGCCAAGCACATTTTCCATCAGGGCGAGTTTGTCATGTGAGGACACGACGTCACACAGCCCCCGGGAAGGAGGAGGAAATTAGCAGAGGAAAGTTGTTGCACAAGCAGATGAGTACGTGATACTAATAAAAGTGCAGAGTTGGGAAAGGGTGGTGTGTTTTTTCCCTCCGGGCGACCCAGGGTGGAGCCAGACTTTTCAGTCAGCGTGAAACCACTTCCTCCTTCTCAATGGTTGTCTGACTCCGCCCTCCGACTGTGTGGCAATGCTGCATACGTAGGTGAACTTTATACCGTCTTTGTTGAGTGAGAGCTTTCATTTGATTTGCATGGAACAAGGTCAGGTTACGCATCTGCAGCTTTGCACAACAAGGCGGATCCAATCACTTAGCAGAAGGAAGGATGGAAAAGAAATCTGACTTTTTCGTGCAGTTCTGTTAAGGGTGTTTTTACACAACTTGCTAAAAAAAAAAAAAAGAATCCTTTGAAGGATTTACACACAAAGGACATTATAATTTGCATGCTCTGCTGATAGTAGCCATTATCAGAAAGAAAGAAACTCCATGTTATTATTCACCATTAAAAACCCTTGGTAGGAGTATAGTGGTGTCCAAAATTAGGCCCGGGGGCCATTTGTGGCCTGCAACTGTTTTATTTATTGGTCTGCCATTCTAAAAATATAATTTTACAAGAAAACTTACAAAATAAAAAATGGAAAAATCAGCATTCGTTTTACAAAAATGAAAAAATCAGCATTCATTTTACAAGAATAAAATCAAAATATTAAGAGAAAATGTTATAATTTTAAAATGTATTAAAATATTACAATTTTAGTAGCATAGCGTTGAAATATTAAAGAAAAAATATGTTTTTTTCAAAGTCGTAATATTGTGACAAAAAATAATAATAATATTTTGAATATTACATTGTGGAAAAGTTTAACATGGGTCAAAATATTATGACAGTAAATTTGGTGAAAAAAAAACAGCAAAAATGAGAAAACAGCTAGTTTACCAAGACACATTTTCACCTATATGTACTGTATATCAAAAAGATGAGATTCAGTTTAAAAAAATATACACGGTATATATAACTTAGCATATTTACCTGTTACCATACCAACAAAACATCAAACTGGTCCATGCATACTTTCAGTCAACACCCTTGCACTCGGAAATACTAGAGAAACCGTTTCCCTCTACACTGGTGTATTACTGCAATTTGTGGATTATTTCCAACCTTATTCCGAGAAATTCTGATTATTCTATTGTCATTAATGACTTGCAAGTACAAAGACACAAAGTACAAAGTCTTTATTACACACAAGAATGTATTGTGTGTATTGTGGTCAATGTGTACTGCAGTCTTTTTTACTTTTATCATTACAAGGAAATGATACACATGTTGTTTCAAAGTGCTCCAAAGCACTATTGTCATGTAAATGATTGTCCAAGAGTGTTCTCATGTGACGCCTGTGTGTGTGTGTGACGACTGAACAAGCTGAACAAGTCCATTACGCACACAGTGTTACGATGACCCCACAAAGTGAGATCACCAAGATAACGCACACACCCATTTTAATGCAACCTTTGGACAGACATTTTTTTTTGTTGTTGTTGTTGTTTTCCAAACCCGCTCTAAGATGAGTTGTTGCAATCATGCGTCATGCAAGCAGTGGTTGCCAATGTTTAAAACACAAACAAGCTGGGCTTATATCACCTTGGGCTTATCGGGCCCCCTTCAAGGGCACTGAACTTTCCCATAGCGCTCCCTCTGCTCCTCGTCCAAGTCCCCTCGGGACTCAACTGTTGCGTCAAGGCCTGTTATTTATTCCATGTGCTTCCCACAGGATGACTACTACAACAGAGGCACTGAGCTTGCACTGGTGACTACAGCGCACACAATGTGCCTGTCAGGAAGAAGCGCTACACTGTACGTATGACAACATTCAGCTTTGTCTTTGCGGTTAAACCAGTTTGTCGTAAGTGAGGACACATGAGCTGATGCAACCTTTAACTCTGACGTAAACACATACTTACCCACATGACCTATTCCTTTATGGTCAGTGTAGCAAACTGAATGCTGCATTTAGACATTTTTGTGCTTGAATGCGTCATTTAGGCAAGAAATATAAACATGCTTAAATGTAAACATGCTTAAATATGCATACTTATTACTAATAGGTCGTATTTAACAAGACAACAGCATGATTTATGAATATATTTGATGTTGCTCATACAAATATAGATAGTGAAATTAGTTTTCCCGCACAAGCCTGTCAAGAAATTACCTGAGCACCATGCTGATGCTAATGCTAATATCGTATTTGACTAATGAAACCCAAAGGAGTTTGGAAGCGGCCAAGTAGGAAGTAATGTGGCATTTTTAGGAAGGAATACACTGCAAGCAGTTTTTCAAAACAATATCAATATAGTCAAAAGGTAATCATTTTGTAAGATTACGACCAATAACCAAGTTATATGTTACCAGACTGTTAGTTTTCCTGCATCCCGTCAGCAATCAAAGAACAATATTTGGCAGTTTAGGTGTTCCAAATAGTAGATGTCAATCGTTATTTTGAGCTGTAGGTGAAACAGACTGGCTGGATGGATGGAATAACAGAAATGAATGATTGAAAGGGATAAATAGACAGTTAAAATGCTTTCCCCACTCTTCTGACCTATAAATGTTGTTACAATGTTCTATTGTTTTATTAAACAATGCCAAACCCTCAGATAATGACTTATGCGCATACGGAAGTCAGCCCTGAAAAAACTTTTGGATGGCTCTGCATGCTTGGTTTTGGTTGAGTTTTTGGTTTCGAAACTTCTACCTATGTATCCGGAAGTCCTCGGGAGCACTTAGGATCGTGACCAATCACAGTGAAGTGCGCGTACCTAGAGGAGAACCGGGGGTAGAGTAAATTAAATAAACTGTTTGGGTCGTAAGTAGGAAGTCCATGGAAACACTGCAGAAAGTGTTGCAGAATCTGGAAGATCTAGAAAGCTTTCTGTGTGTGGTATTGTGTATAGCTGCTCTATAGGAGTCCACAAAGCGCCGGAAATGAACATGATAGGTCCCCTTTAAGCTTAATTTTCCCTGAAGATGTGACTGTTCAAAGACAGGATGTGGCCTCTCCTTCCTGTTTAAAGTCCCATCAAAGAAATGATTAATCATGGTTTTGCTCTTCTGGCCAACCCTGTTTGCCTGTTGGCTGTGGTGTTTTTGTGTCTTTGTTGAAGCGTGTTGCTCTTCCTGTCTTTTCTCCTCCTTCTCATCTCGTCAAGGATTAATTTGTTCCATGGTGGTGTCCTGCAGCCACGTGGCTTCTGCCTTCCTTCGGCATATCCGGGGGGTTCGGCTTTTTGTGCGGTGCCTGTCCGACACTCGAGGCCATGCAACATTCACCCGTAGTCACACGGTTGGCTTCTTCTTTACAGTATTGGTGGTTAGCAAACAGCTCACATGGTTAGCTAGTTTGCTAGCTAACCATGTATAGCCATAACCATAACAGGAAATTAGGACGCAGAAAACTACAACATTCAACTCCCAGGCTGGGCCTATAAAAGCATCCATACACTGTAAAGAAATTGTTTAAAAAGCACTAAAGTTGCACACAAAAAAAAGCAAATCCGTGAAAGGTGAACGGCAATGCAGCAAAGGAAACCCAGTTGCTACCAATATTGATACCAATATTTGCAGTATTACCCAATTCCAAAGCTGGGGTCATTTCAAAATGTAAAAACCAGTCACAGGGACATACAAACACAATTTTGATATATTTTTTGTTGCTGTGTTTCCAGTTGTTTATTACTATGAGACCCGATGAAAACGGTACAAAAAGGATCTTTAAAGTTATCACCAATGTCCTTGAAACCATAAACACACACAGATGTGCTTGTCATTCCAGCATTTTCCACCCCAGCAAGCTATTTCCTAAAACGAGCCTCTGAAGTGGTTGAGGGAGTGTGTGCCCAGATGCCCAGACGGTGTGGTTAAAGGGGGTTTTATCACACAGACGAAGGTGTGTGTGTTGGGTGGGGGGGAGGGAAACACTCATCTGCTGCCCTCCCATCCGCTGTGGCAATGGGGGGGAGGTTGAATGTGACAGGCAACGCTTCCCAGCCGCTCAGACACCGGTCTCGCAAAACCACAGGCAGATAATGAATGCCACACCATGATGACAACTTGCACTTTTATGGAAAAGAAAGGGGAGGAAGGACATCTCTGGCACAGGCGCTTGCCGTGTATGATGATGAAACAACCCCCATAAAGCAGACTATCACAGAGAGGGCACTCGTGTGTACTACAGTATGAGTTATGACCATCACCATAAAAGGCATCTTTCAAAGTCACTTTCTACATGTAACGACAGCTTGTACGATTTGTATCCACTTTACAGTTTCATGGATACATGTTTGATGACATTATCAATTGGATAGTTTCAAAATTCTAGCACATATAGCACTAGCATATGCTTGCTGTTAGCTGTAGTTAGCTTTGGTTAGTCATAAACAGTTCAACACCAAGAAAAATGAACCATAAAAATATTAAAACTTACCGCATTGCTTGTCTTAACCAGAGAGGACCAACGTTGAAACAGGAACTTTTACTTTACTTGAATTTGACTTTTTCATGGCAATGTTTTAATGTCTTGAGTCTTAAGTTCTATGCTAACTAAGGAACTAGCTAATACTGCATATCTAAAAAAATTTAAAAAGCTATTTTTACTTTTAAAAAAAAACAAAACTTTTGTGTTACCAAGCACTTTCTATGTTGGACAAATTTGCTTATCTTAACTGATATTTAGACTGAAATTTGTCTGTGTCATCGCACTTTATTTAAACAGCTAAATACTAACTAGTCATTGCGACAACTTTGCATTTTGCCGCTCCAGTTTTTCACAAATATATGAATACATCATGCGTTTTTTGTAGTTTGATATGGCTTATTTTCAGTTAAAATGATGTATATTTAAGCAATGTTTGCGTTTGGTCAAAATTACCCAAACGTCAAATATAGAAATGGCTAAATGCGCTAAAATACAATTATAAGTCATTCAAAGTAAGAGTCTACACTGGCCACTAGGTGTCAGTAATGTGACTGTACTTTCTTTTATGCGCCCTCTTGGGTACAGAAATGTTTTCATGCACCCCCAATTTGAAATACTATTAAGAAACGTCCATTTATTTGATACTGAAACCAGGAAATGTTAGCTGGAACAACAGGTTTTTATTTTAGGGTCATCACAACAGGCACAATCATCTCAAACACGCACTACGGTTGCGGCCCTTACCCATGCCAAACTAAAACTCAACTCTGAACCCCCAACCTCACCCAGCTCCCCGAGTACTGGAACACAACTTACACAAGTCTTATTTAGTCTAAAATTACTTATTTATCAACTATGTGGGGTAATACAAGTTTAAAGGGGACTCTAGGGGTGTTAATTGATGTCTAGAGGGCTCTAATAATAGTAAATAACATATTTAAAAGGTTGTAAACAGGAAACAATTCACTTATCACTGTCGGGCCTGAACCAATTAACCATGATAAACAAGGGATTAGTGTATATGGTAATATGGAATAATTGTGTTAATATTGTTATGGATTTCACCTCACTTGCCATACATACCATTTTATATAAGCTGCATTCTTTCCAGGAACATTCCTTCATGTTATGTTGCACCGCATCCCCAGCTCCTCATTTGCTTTCAAGAGAACGACTTATCTTTGATCTTATCCCAACCCTGAAATACCCTCTAAAAATGTCATAAATATGCATGTCCACGCATATTTTTATGTTTTATTTACCAGGGGTTTATGCAACTGTTTGCTTAAGCAAATGAATACATGCAAAGGAGCTCACACAAATCACTTGGGTCCTCCAGCTAATAACAGCAAAGGGCAGCCGGAATGTCAGAATTAAAAAAAAAAGGAAAGAAAGAAAAACAAAGCTGTGAATAGATGAGAAAGCTCTGCACCAGGAAAGCGAGCCAGGCGTGTTAGCTGCCTCGCCAAGGATGTCAGGCACCGTTTTCAAGGGAAGCAGCTCAATAGACCAAAAAAAAAAACCCTGCAATGGAAAAGTTGTACAGTAGATTCCTGCTATTGGCAGAGAATCGCAAAAAAACATCATGGAATGGAAAGGGAATAATGGATGCACCCATAAAAATGTCTATTTTTGGCACTCCCTATCACCCTTACATATTTTAAGTGATGAAATGTATAGGTAGTCACCACTAATAAATGATATTGTGAGAGTATAGACAGAATGGATGGAGTCAGAGTCTAGCCTTTAGCCTTGTCAGGCTAGTGGTTGTATACGCTGCTGTTTGTTGTCGAAGGTGTTCCTCCAAGTCGCATCTACATAATCTACAGGGGTCTCAAACTCAATTTACTTGGGGGCCACTGGAGCTAGGGTCTGGGTGAGACTGGGCCGCATCAGGTTTCCCCCCCCCCAAAAAAATGCATTTATTAAAAACAGAAAAATATACAAACTTTTTCAGTGCTTTGGTTCCGATTTTATACAATAAAAGCTCAGATGAAACATTCCGCTGTTCTCAAATATATTAATTTTTATTTTTCTGCACAAAATAAGATGAAAAATAAATAAACAAATCAAGACTAAAGAAAATCAATCAATCAGTAATAAATAAATAAAACGGCAAATAATAAAAAGAAACCACATATAGTTGGTGGGTAGACAAATTATTTTTTTCAGATTAAAATGAACAAAGCATTATTAGAGCCCTGTAGACATGACAAAACACGACTATAGTCACATTTATACTCTTTTTATTTACAACATATTGCGCAACTGCAGGGTCTTGAGACACATACTAACTCGCAAACTAGAGAGCTAGCGACCTAAACGGTAGCCTTCAAGTTATTTCCTTTAAACTTAAAAAGCCAAAAACTTACCACTTCCACACGGATAGGGAGGATAACTATTAACAGTTATTTAACCTTTAACATGAACATTAATCAAACGTAATAATTTTTTCTGGGTACATGATACCATACAGCATCCATATCAAACTTGCGCGGGCCGCACTAACATTAAGCTTTCATATCAAGGCGGGGGCCTCAAACGATTGTCCTGCGGGCCACATTTGGCCCGCGGGCCGCGTGTTTGAGACCACTGATCTGCACTGTTCCAGTATAGACTTAGTATCATATATTAACCTTGCTGCAGATTTTGAGGCCGGATTGTAAGAAATATGTAAATGTGACGTGGATCCACTGTATTTTGGCTCAGAGGAAGAGTGTTACATAAACCAAGAAATACTCAAAACAGTGACTATTTAGATGACAATGATGCTTGTATGTCATATGGGAAGTAAAGGCATTTGAATTGTTGTGACGGTAAGCAGAGGTAGATTTTTTTTTGTGTGACACAAAACCGGATTGATAAAGGTGAAAGCCTTTTTGACGAGGAGGTGACATTGTTTATTCTGAGAGCAGACGTGAAACCACCCAGTAGTGGATTGAACAAAAAGCCAGGGGGAAGGGAAAGGGCGTCTACATTGTCTATTTGTGACTGAAAGAAAATATTGGGGGGTTTCCGCAAGACAGGAAATGATGTCATTTGGCTCACAGAGCAATGCAAGCTTCCAGAAGGCCATCCTGTACCTTGCTTACCAAGAGTGCATGTGTACACACAGGTCACATGATCTAAAGCGTGTATGAAAATGGAGTTCATTTAGATTTTTCCTCTCAGAGGACTCCTAAAATGTACCCAGTGGCCCGGCTCCCGACTACGCCAGCAGATTAAAGGGAATATATTACCTCCTCGTTTTTTTTTTTCTAAATGGATACACATGTGGCACATCTGTGTCCAAGCCTGACTCATTACTCACTTTTTTTTTTTAATGTTCCATTCTCTGCAGCCATGGCAACGACTGCGTGTTTGGCAGCAGCCTTTTGAAGGCAGTGGAAAAAGAGAGAGCTAGCCGAGGGAGGGAGGGAGCATAAAGGGAGCGCTGCGGCGGGAGGGAGGGCAAGGCGGGTTGGGTGAGCAGGCTCTCTCAGTAGTTGGCCTACATCCAGTGTAATCATGCCATGGAGCCCAAATGAGGCCTTTGGCAGCACACCAGGTTTCTGAGAACAAAGATGTGAGCTTCTAATGTTGGCGGTGGGGCCTGCTTGGCATCCTTTGCCATTTCCCAGCAGCCCTTGCCTTTGGCCGACTGCCAGGAACCCCTCCCGTCCCCTTTCCACCCCCCCCCCCCCCCTCCACCTCCTGCAGGGACTGCAAAGCGGATCAGAATAAAGAGGGAGACTTGTTTTTCACTCTCAGCCTCAGTGACATCACCTCTGCAGCCCCCAGATTCCACTCACCCGGCACATTTTTCCTTCCCTTTTGCAGACAGAACGTCCATTTTATTTGAATTCCTCCATTTTACACAGCTTGTCACGTGCAGCCGTGTATTTCCTCCTTTACCACGCCAGTAAAGACTAAGATTAGAATCTGGGAGAGCGCCGTTATCATCAGTAGACAACATTTGACCTGTGCATTTAGCCCCGCACAATGTGGGCGGTTTTCCGGCACCCAAGGGACCAGCTGGAGGAGTTAGGTGCCTTGCTCTAGGGTACCTCAATAGATAGAAAGGGAGGAATCACACAACTGACATTATTGGTAATGGTTTTATTTCATTTGAACATGCATCAGATTACAATTGAGTGCATCCCATAATCAGTTCACAGTTCCACATGTCCAAAAGGAGTAGGAAGAAGCAAAGCTTATTAAATCCTACCCCTCCATCTGGTACTTTTACAATCAGTTACTGTTACATTTGTTCACTTCCTGCTTTCCATAATACAGTTTAAGGTTGGTTTTTGTTTTGTTTTTTGTAATTTTTTGTTAGTGTTTCTCACCTTCTTTATCAAATTATCACTCACAACTTTCTTTGGCCCCATGGCAGATTATTTAGCAGTTGCACTCAATCTGCAACACAGGGTGTTTTAGTTGGGTACTCATTTTTGCATAACACTACAGTACGGGGAAAGTGGACGAGTTTGTTATGCAATATCTTAGTGAAAGTAATGGTAATGGTTTTATTTCATTTGAACAATAATCAGATTACAATTGAGTGCATCCCATAATCATAATAATAATTCACAGTTCCACGTGTCCAAAAGGAGTAGGAAGAAGCAAAGCTTAATAAATCCTACCCCTCCATCTGGTACTTTTACAATCAGTAACTGTTATTTGTTCACTTCCTGCTTTCCTAATGTATTTTTTTTTGTTTGTTTTGTTATTGTTTCTTGAATTGGCTCATCGTTGTGCATTGTTTGAGGTCCTTACTCAATCCATTCCATAGTTTGATTCCACATACTGAAATGCTATGGCTTTTTAACGTAATCCTAGCATATAAGTGTTTCAAATGTAGTTCTTCCCTGAGATCATATTTCTCCTCTCTTGTAGAGAAGTATTGGATTACATTTTTAGCTAATTGGTTATTTTTAGCCTTATGCATTATTTTAGCTGTTTGAAGATGAACTATATCAGCAAGTTTAAGTATTTGTGATTTTACAAATAAGGAGTTAGTATATTCTCTGTAGGCGGGCGGCATTATGAATTATCCTTACTGACCTTTTTTGCAGTACATTTAGTGAGTGAAGATTGCTTTTATAGTTATTACCCGATATTTCCACACAATAAGTAAGATATGGTAGAACCAGAGAGCAATAAAGAGTGTGGAGTGATTTCTGATTGAGAACAAATTTTGTTCAATATTGAAATATTGCATTGTTATATTGTTATATAATATATGCATTGTTTATGAAAAGCAGGATTACGGTTGCAAAGCAGCCAACCTTCCAGGGGATTTTTTTTTTTACATATTTAAAGTTACCATAGGAACAAATGGGAACAACATTGTACACAAATGCTTTTTATTGGTCAGTGATCAAATGGGACTTACATGGACATGCATACAAACAACTTAACCACATTTATGTCTAATATTAAAATACGCTAACCTGTGATTTTGCACATTTTCAGCTTGTTCTCCTACAGAAAATATTTCTGCTGAGGTGGCAGATGGTCAGCTTCCTTAAAATAGAACGAAGATGGTATCGCAGATCAATACATAATAATAAAAGAGACATATCAAAACAACCTACATAGACTTACCTCCATGGCTATGTCCTCACACCGTCCTGTTCTAATCTCCTTTTATGTCCACGCAACATTTCATAGTTTGTTGCTCGCCTCAGCAGCTAAACAGGTTATATAATGCAAGTGCGGATCGGGGCGAGGAGGGGTGGAGGTGGAGGGGGGGTATCCAGCGTTGTGCTCCACTTTTACGGCACAAAACTTCAGAGAGAATTTCAAATGATGGCTTGCCATGAATAAAAGATTGCATATTGTAATATTCAACAGGCTGGGGAAGTGCAAGAACACAAAAATAATGTCATCTCATCAGGCGGGTGATGCTGTCACATGCTGGGTATTCCCCAGGCCGTCACTCTCTTCTTTGGCGGTTTCATGTCTCACTTTCCATACTGCTGAAAAGCAACATTCTGCAGCCGCTCCATCTGCTTGAGCGGCTCCACTGAAACGAGACAGCCGCCAGCCGGGTCACACGCTGGTGATTTTGACTGTATACACGCTTCATATTGCCACTTTGAGCCATCTGGGCATGTCTGGCTTCCTCATCGGCGCCTCTGTTCGTTCCATTTCTGCTTTTGCTTTAAAGCCGCTGCAGCATTTTTTTTTTTTCTCATATGGAATGGGCTCATTTGGGATTTCATCGAATCCCGATGTGTGGAAGTCTTGCGTAACTACGCTTGGCTATTTGCTGCATGTGTGGAAACTAAGGTCTCACAGCATTAGGCAAGCGTTTCCCACCCATCTTAAGGGAAGATTTGTTTATTTAGCTCCCGCCCCTCACCCTCCATAGGAGTCATTTCCTAACTGTGTCATAAAGCCTAACAACACTTCCTACTGTTGTTCGTCCAAAAAGGAAAGCACGCAATGATGGGAAACATTGTAGTTTACCGTCAGAAATAACTCGGTAACTCCCAGGAGGGTTTATTATTATGCACGGCCTTCATATGTTGGCGTCTGCACAAATCCAATCATCTAAGATCACATGGTAAGAGCATAATTATAGTGCTCGGCAGCGCCATAGTTGGTGGATTTGGTTGGTGGAAAGCCTTTGAAGGAAGCCAGCGTGCATGATTCACGGCTCCAGGCTGCCAGCCAAATGGCCTCACGTCCCATACATGGGTGAGGCGGATGAGGCTACGTGACTAAACATCTCGCTTCCTTTTTCCAACGTCACATGGGCTTGCACAAACATATCCTGCTTTGTGTCTGCAGGTTTCAGACGCATTGCCTCACCCATAAAGCCTGAGGCGAAAAGCTGCAATGAGTTGGAATGAGCCCAGATGAGAGGGAGGAATCTCAACTACCGAGACACACCCCCCCCCCCCCCCCCCCCGCTTCAAACCTGCACTTTTACTTCAGGGGATTTTGGCAGGGTTGCAGCATACGACAACATGGTTCCGAGTGAAACCACTACATAGCAGTGTAGTGAATCACCTAGCTCCATCCTTGTGACCAAGATTCAGATATTACTTTTTGAAAAGACGTGCAAACAGCTGATTCATGGTAACCTCACCGTGTGTATGCATGCTTTTAAAACGTGGGCACGGGTACAAGCGCTGTTTTATGACTGGAGACATTTTAACGTGCTCCGACACAACGGCTCTGCTATTAATTCTACTTTTAAGGAGATTAGCGCTTTCTGCTTTTACTATGAAGGGGAGCAGAGTGGGTGGTGCTGTTGTACTGGATCACGTTAGGACACCAAAGGTTGCACAATGAAAAATGTAAGGATTTGTGGGCTAGGATAATAAAACCCCATGTAGATATCCTAAGGGGTTTTGTAGATGTACAAAAACAGCCTACCTGTAAGCTATGTGTTTGACTTTTTCAATGTTTACCTTGTTTAAATGTACTGTTAAAATACACCGCGTGCCTGAAAATGGCCCTCGGGCGGCACTTTGGACACCCGTGCATTAGTAGGTGAGTATTAGTCATGCAGCAGCCTTGATCCATTCAAGTTTACAACACAGAGTCTGGAAATCCCCACCTCATGACAGAAGAGCTTCCTGGTTTATAAGAGCTAATGGAGGCGCCTTTTCTTATCTCCACATGGCCACTGTAATACTGTTGAGCACATGCCAAAAAATGTGCAGCACATCATTCTTTGTGCAATTGAATCATTACAAAGATGGGTAGATAGAAAAAGAAATCCAGTTAGTGAGTAGTAGCAGCAAAGCATGGCGGCGTCGCTTCGCATGAAGAAAAACAAGCTGCAAGTCAACCCAGAAGAGCTCTGAAAATAGGACAAAGCAGCAGTCAACTGGAGGAGCTGGATTCACTCGACTCGCTCTCTCTCCCTTTCCGTGTGTGTGTGTGTGTTATTTTCCATCCCAACACACTATTGCAGCGTATCATTGCACACAAGCTGTACACCATAAGATGCGTTCACGTCCGTGTGCACACTTTACACACTTAATAATAATCATTTCTATAGTGTTATTTTTGCACCCAGCGTGTGAGAGGCTGCAGCAGAGTGAAAGGGGGGGCAAGGGGGGGGGCGCGTTCTGTCGAAGAACTCAAGTGAATAGAAGTGGAAGCGGGCGTGGTGACGTCACGGGTCCACATTGAGCCAGTAGTGCTTTGAGTCAGCGGCAGACAGACGAACGCCCCACTAAAGTCCACACCGACATGAACTTCTCCCTGTAGAACCACACCAACGTTGCTCGCTACGCCGGGACAGGACGACTTTTAGCCGGAACTTGCTTTTTTTTTTACTCGCGTTCGAAAGGGAGAGGAAAAAAAAAGAGGAGGAAAAAGCAGCTGATTTTGGGTTTTGTTTTCAGGGGGTCGACGACGAGCGCCATGTCGTCCGCGGCGGTCGCTGCTTCTTCCAGGAGGCAGTCGTGTTATTTGTGCGACCTGCCCCGCATGCCCTGGGCCATGATTTGGGATTTTACCGAGCCCGTGTGCAGGGGATGTGTCAACTACGAGGGAGCGGACCGCATTGAGTTTGTCATCGAGACGGCCCGCCAGCTCAAGCGGGCTCACGGCTTCCAGGAGGGCAGGTCTCCCGGGCCCGTCAAGTCACAGCTCTCCGGGAAGGAGATCCAGGCGATCAACCACGCTGCGGCGGGGGACCCCGGCTCGCGGCCGCCGCAACCGCTGGACCGCTACCCGCTCTCCTCTGAGCGGCCCCCCAGGCTGGGCTCCGAGTACCAGTCTAGCAGGCAAGCGAACGGCATCCCCGTCCCCAATGGATTTCCTAAGCCCGACGAGCCGCCGGAGCTGAACCGCCAGAGTCCCAACCCGCGGAGGAATAGCACGGTGCCCCCGAATCTTGTGCCTTTAGTGAACGGGAGCATGGCCCCTGTACACGCCGTCAACGGCAGGCCGGGCCAGATGGGGCTTCCCTCCGCTCTGGCCGGTAGTCCCGCCGAGCTGGGCAAGAGACCCTCCTCGGTTTCCAGCACCGAACACGACCGGGAGGGTAAGGAGAAGCACAGACCGGACAGCCTGACGCCGGAGATCTCGGAGGGCCATAAAGGCAGAGCGGAGCCGGACTGGATGGGCAAGGGAAAGACGGTGCGGGACCTGATGGCTCTGCATACCTTCGACAGCCGCTTCAAGATGGACCATGCGGCCATGCAACAAAGGGTGAAGGGCTACGACGGCAGCGCCTCGGCTTCTAAGTCAGGTGGGCACCACGTTTTTTTGTTTTTAAAGCACTAAACGGTAACAATGGTCATATTTAGAATATAAAGAAATGCTGAAGTCTGTGGTGCAGCTTGAAAGAGTATACATGGATTCCATTGTGTGCCTGTGACTGTGAGTGTGCTTGTCTGAGCTGTGCAACTCATCCACTCTTCTTTAACCCTTTCCCACCTCCAGACAGAGGAAAGCACCCCCGCAGCATGAAGAGAAAAGCGTCACCTGAACCGGAGGGCGAGGGCACAGCCGCCAAGCTCAATGGAGCGGAAGGACAGCAGTGGTTACCCCCACCTTCCGACGGACTCAAAATGCCACCGGTTCCCCCTCCCAGCTTCGCCTCCCCTCCTTCCACGATATCCCCCCACTCCCGCACCACCCCACCCGAGGCGGCCCAGAACGGCCAGTCCCCCATGGCGGCGCTTATCATGGCGGCAGACAACGCAGGCGGGAACAGCTCTCCCAAGGACGCCAACCAGGTCCACTCCACCACCCGCAGGAACAGCAGCAGCCCCCTGTCGCCGTCCTCCATGAGTCAGAGGAGGCTGGCGCAGAGAGATGCATCGGGTGCAGGCACCCCCCACGTGCCAGGCATGGACCAAGTGCACCCCCAAAGCATTCCGGACTCCTCGGTACCGGGCAGCATACCCCTGTGCTGCACGCTGTGCCACGAGCGTTTGGAGGACACCCACTTTGTTCAGTGCCCGTCTGTGCCCTCTCACAAGTTCTGCTTCCCGTGCTCGAGGGAGAGCATAAAGCAACAAGGTGCCACGGGTGAAGTGTACTGTCCGAGCGGGGAGAAGTGTCCCCTGGTGGGCTCCAACGTACCGTGGGCTTTCATGCAGGGGGAAATCGCCACCATCCTTGCAGGAGACGTCAAAGTAAAAAAGGAGAGGGACCCTTGATTTGGTTTGAAGCAGACAAAATGAGTATAAATATATAAATATCACATACATACCATTCAGACTAACAGACTTGTACATATTGGACCCAAGGGAAGAGTATACTTCGTAAACATGGTTGTATAATTTTTGATTTTTCAATACATTGTGTTTCTATATTTTTGAAGATAAAGGTATGTACTCATTATAATGAACTACGTTCCTCTGTTGATGTTTAACAAAATTCTCGATGTACTTCTAGGTCTGGTGGCAGTTCCTGTTTAACGTAGAATGTGACTAATGCTACTCTACGAGCACTTGGCAAAACTGAAATGCTTTTAGCTGTACTTGTATGCACTTGTTTTAAAAAAAAAATTGCCAAATACAATTTCTTGATCTTGTATGAACTGACTGTCTGAGCTTGCTTCATTCGAGTTATTAAGCGGCGCTGGGGTGTTTTTTTTGGTGTTTTTTTTCCTGCTTGTTGTGACGGCTCAGGAGGACGTAAGTAGGCTATACCAGGCTGCACAAAAGGCAGCCTTGTCTCTGCGTGCATGGCTCTCATGAAAAAAAAGGAAGCGTGGTTGGTAATAACAGGCACATTGTCCCCCTCTGCCCCCAAACCTCCTAAAATTGCTTCCATTTGTTGCAGCACTGTAACTGCCGACATAGAAATATGTGCTAAGTCATGTTAAGTCAGATGGAATCTGGTGAGTCAGTAACGTCAGAATGTGCGCCATTATCAGCAGTGAAAGTTATGGCGTTGCGTATGTGCAAGCTTTTTCTTTCCCATCACCACATAGCTGCATTCGGAAAAGCAACAAAACCTCTTTCACTCTATTTTTTTGAGAGCAGTGCTCGGCCATAATAAGCAGGAATCTGCTACAGTCGGCATACCGACTGCACCCTTTTCAGATGCAAATGTGCCACATTCATGAAAGAGGCTCCCCGTAAAATGTAAACAGCGGGTCGGTGTGAGCGTGTGACGGCAACAGGGGCGGCTCGATTTGCTTATGAGGTCATTAAATGACAAACGGCGGTTACTGGGCCTTCAAACGACAAGCGGTGTGACTTGTTTGGCGCCTACAGACAAAGACAAAGAAGTCTCTCAGTGTAGCTGACGCTGCAGCAAACACACAGGGTACCGCGTGTGTGTGTGTGCGTGTGTGTTGTAGTAGAGAGTTGCGTAATTATTTGAGACATAATCTGCTTCCTCCTCATGTTTTATTGAGATGTACCTTGCAGGGACTAAAAGTGAGCAACTGCACGCAACCGAGGAGCAGTTTTTCAATGTGTGCACTATTCACTTCAGTGTGTATTCTTTTATTATTATATATTGCCCGCACGGTGTCCTGATGAAATACATGATAAAACCTTTATGACTTTTGGGTGAGTGTGCTGTTTGTTCATAGTCCTTTTCCGTTGACTGATGGTGTTATCATGCGCTTATCAGCTGGACTTTCAAACCAGAAACACAGCACAGTTTGATAAACGCTTTGGTTAGTCACACTTGCTCCATCTAACAGCCGAGGTGCACTTTACTTTATGAATCAGGACTTTGACCCACTTGTTCTTCATAAAGCAATGGCCGAGAAGATTAGTGTGTGAGTGTGTGTGTGTGGTAGGAACATTTGCGCCCAGTGCCATAAAGGTTTATCTCAGCAGGGCCGGTGCTTGTTTGTTCACTAAAATAGCAAACAAGTCCAGCGGTAATGTGTGTGCCATAACACAGTGCTCTGGTGTTGCATAGTTACCAGGGAAATGGGTGCACAGCAGATGCTGGGGTGATTCATATACAGCGACGTGATGGAGACAAGTCGGTAAACAGCCTGCATGTGACGACACACCCATTTTTTTTTTATTAGATTGTTTTTGTTTATACTACTAAGGTGCATTTTCTGTTATTAGTACTTGGTTGGGATCATTTGCAGTTAATGACTCAGCGGTCTTCGTTTGGCTTTGTTTTACTTACCTTCAGGGAGTTTTCATGTTTAATCTGTTGATGAGACCTGGCTGCTTTTAGATGTTATCTTCTTGCCGCCTTTTTTTGTTTTCATTTTTATTGCGTCTGAGCCAAGGGGTTGTGAAACCGACGTGGCTCCAGGCTGCTTCAGAGTGACACGTTTTTGGTAGTTGCTGCTGTGAAAGATGTCCCTGCGACATATTGTTTAATCAATGGTCATAAAATCCCTCATTGGCTATGTGATTGATTTACGTGACACAGCCCTGTTCATCAGGCTAAGTGAAAGGCTATAACGGATACGACCTTGCCTCTTAATGGTTAACTAAACTGTAGGTCGGCATGCAGCTTTACGCAAAAGATGTTGATGTGATACAGTAGTGAGGCCGCAACTTGGCTATAGGGCAGAGTTCTTATTTGGTGTCTTTGGAACTTGGCTTCCAGGCATGGCATGGACTCTTTGACTTGAAAAAGCAAACTGGATGTGTTTGCATTGTGCTTACATAATCACTTGTATGTCTAATTTGTGTTTATGGAGCAACATGTTATGCAAAAACATCATTATTGACTGTTATTAGACAGATTTAGCACCAGAAACAACATTAAGTTATACGTCTATGTGTCCAAATGTGTTTAGTGTTTTGAGATTTAACCATTATTGTTTTCCTTTCAATGTCACTTTTTCAAGAGTCATACAAACTTGATGCAGTAACCCCACATTTGCTATTTCTCCAGACTTTAGGGACACCCTTGTAGAAGATGTTTGTTCTTAACTATAAGTCGGTTGCCATTGAAAATGTTCCCTAAAATTTTTACGATATTGCATCTTAACAATATTGCCCTGTCCTGTATTGTTGTGTCTAGCACCCTACACTTTGCTGAGTCATCTACTGTGCATTTTTATTATTGAGTATGGCTGCTAAATAACCCGCCACGGGGCCAAAAAAAAACTTTTTTTTTTTTTGTTTTGATAAAAAAAAAGGTGAGAAACTTGAATTGAATGTAGCCAGGATACATAAACTTCATCCATTCATCATTTATAATTACTTCACATTGTTTTCTGGATGTAAATCTATAATTAGGCTCAGTAAGATGTATTTTTGTTAATATTTTGGCTGTATGGAACAGATACATTGGCATTACATTATTTCCTGTCGGACAAATTGCATTGGTTTGACGTTTTTCAAATGGAGATACTTTGTTGTTAGATTGCATACACCAGGAGAACACATTCTGTTGAGATGTCTTTGAAAAGTCCAAGTTATCATGCAGTGGCTAACTCTCAGTGGAGACACATCCATCCTTGAGGGGTGACAGCATTTTCATCCATCGGTTTACCTTCGAGGTGTTAAAGTGGGTAAGTGGCCCATGTGGGAGACAGTGAAGTATTACATGTTGCCAGTTGTTTCACTACCCTTTCTATGTTTAGCACAATAATGCGCCAAAAGGGGAATCTGGACCACATTTGCCCACTCCCGTTATAACTGATCCGCTTGGTTTAATTTTAGACCTGTCAGGGAAAACAAGGTCACGGCAAGTGTTGTATTGAGGACACACTCTTTTCTTCATCAATCAAAGTTTCCCGTTGGAGTTGGGCTCGGGCTCCTTTGAGGCCAGTGATGAAGGCTTCTCTTCTAAGCGGTGGAGAGGAAGGAGGCGGTAGCTGGAGCTCCGACCAGCAATTAGGAGGAGCATGGCTGCATGTGTAAAATGTCCCTTTCCGATTCTTGGCAGGCGTTTCGTTTGGCTGGAGCGGCCATAACCATAACTTGATTGCCATGCAGAGAGCCAAATGCGCCTTCTCTCACAATGGTGGAGTTCACTGAGTTCAGTGAGAAACGGAGGTCATCCAAATATATACATTGTTGCTCCTGTGTTGCAGACATGTCCGACTTATCTCTCCATGCTTATATGCATCCTTGTGGTTCTCATTTCTGCTGCGGTGTTGCTATGAATCAAGTCTGTGAAATGGAAATGAGGACTCTCTCTCTTTCCCGACATCAAACCAGGCTATGCCTCCAATGTTTTTCTCAGATCTTGGAGTGCTGCCAAAACTTGTAAGTGGAGCAGCTGAGAGAGAGAAGGAGGGAGGGAGGAAGGAGGAGAAGGGATGAAAAAATAACAGGAGAGTGGATGAAAAATAGGCATGGGATGGGAAAGAGGCGACGTGAGAGATGAAGACAAGGGCATGAGACGGATCCCGGAACGTTTGGGCTTTCGAGCTTCCTTTTTTAAATCTTTATTTTTGCTGAGCAACAACAGCCCCGAGATGCTTAACTCGGGATCAGCTGATAAGATGGCGTGCTGCTGCTCATGAAAACAGGATATCTCCTGTTCACAACCTTCTAGCTTTAGGGACGCTTGTAGCTCGGCAGCAGCCATTCATCTGAGATACGCCGTCACGTTCCACAAAAGATGAGATCTCCAGCTGTCTACGCCCCCCCGCCACCCCCTCCCGGCTCTTTAATATATATAAATATATTTGACCTCTACGTTGCCCCGTCTCACATGCCAGGCTAAAGTTAGATTTACCAGCCAACATGAGCCAGGCTAAAAGTAAACACAGCTTTTCTCCGCTAGGATCTTTAGCTGCCTGCACCCTTACTTTACACCAGACTGTAAATGTTAAAAAACTGTTTTAGGCTTTGGTTTATACGATGTTTTTTTTTTGGTGTTTTCAAAACATGGCTGTATTGTTCTGATTGAAACACAGAAAAATCTCAGAAAAGTTCTCCTGTAATGACTATTGTGCTTTTTCCACTTTTCTGACACATACATAAATGTAGTTAGAATGTAGTATCCTTGTGTTAAATTATACCAAAGCATCAGATAACGAGGTTTGTGCATTGCTTGTGTTCTAACACTGGGTTCTACTGATGTCAATTCGATCCAGGCTTCCTTATATGGGCTGCAGATTGCCTGGACTCTACATGTCCGGAAGTCCTCAGGAGCGCTTGGGCGTGTGACCAATTGCAGGGTGTACCTCGAGTAAATTAAACAGACCATCTGTGTCAGAAGCAGGAAGTCCATGGAAACACTGCGGAAAGAGGTGCAGAATCTGGAAGATCTAGAAAGCTTTCAATGTGGGTTATTATGTGTAGCTGCTCTATAGGAGTCCACAATGAAAGTACCGTTCCAGAAAAAGCAACACCCTGCTAAAATGTTGGAGTATTCATTGGGAAGACATGTAAGGTCATGTCGTCCTGCTGGCTAGCTAGGGCTATTGTATGTATTTTTGGGGCAGTGCCTTATGTGTCTTTGTCTCCGTGTGCAGGCAAAGAAGCACACAAAGTCCATGTAAGGTAAACAAAGCCTGCAGACGGAGTGGAGAGGGAACACAGGCAGCGTCAAGTAGTTTGTTCCATCTTCAGTGCGGTGATGTAGTAAAACGCTTTACCATCTGAATGCAAACGCTTTTGCTGGTGTGTATCTGACGAGGGAGCGGCCCCGCCGGGCTGATGAATGGCTCGCTTTCTGGGGTGTGTCAGCAGATCTGCGGTGATGTATTATGGGATGCTCACAGCAGCTCATTTCCTCCTGTCTCTGTCTGTTCTTCCCTCGCTCCCGCTTAGGGCCTCAGCCTCACATAATTATTGGCCTTTCAAGTCGGGCTGCAGCGCGGTGAGCGTAGCTCTACGAAATCAACCTCTCCGCCACAACAACCGCACAGTTACACACTCTCGAGTTGTCGAATAACGGAGCAGACAACTTCCTGAGAGAGAGCCCGCTTTCATCTCCTCAACGCCGCGCTGTTGTCAACAGATAAGAGCAACACTCGTAGATATTTTGTTTGTTTGGTGGATACACTGTGTGTGTGCGTGTGGCTGTAAGTTTGTCTGTACGTTACATAACTGAGTGGGAGCTCGTGTCAATCAAGGCTTTACAGCGACAAAGAGAGCCTGTATTGTCTACGCGTACCCTCTTTTTTTGCCAAATAGTTGATGAGTGTTACTGTGGAACATTTGCAGAGACTGAGCAGGAGGCCTGTGTTTGACAGGTGGCTTCTATTATTGGCGCCGGTGACTTCGAGTGAGTTACACAACTGTCGCTCAGACCGTTCTATTTCGAGTTCTTTGCCCGAATATCTGATAACTCCGGTGATGCGTTTGACAACAGGTGTTTAGGAATACAGCATAGCTCCAGTCGGGAGACAGAATTCCCAAATGCAGTTGTTCACTTGGGCTGATCCTATAAAGGAGGCTAATGACAGGTTGTGCGGGATATACTGTACTGTATACGCATCTGCTGCTCTGTAATGATATAATCAGAGGGCAGAAACAGCAGCCGCTCCCCTCCCTTGTCCTCCTCTTTGGCTGGAATGTGCACGGGGAGAAAAATGATCCAATGTCATCCGCAGTGATGGAAGCTTGGCTGTTGAGCCAGAGGGATATGTTCAGTGGCGGGAGGAAGGTGGGGGGGTGCGGATATTTCTGTTTCAGTGTGAGTTGGAGTAAGTCTGGGCACCAAGCCAAGCGTGCTGATAGAGGAGAAGAGTTGGGAGGAGGGGCTCAGAGAGAGAAAAAAAGGAGGGAGTCCGAGACCTTTTTGGGCTGTCAGCTTCACTAGCACACAGCTGCTTCTGGAAAATTCTGCACCCTGCCCCACTAAACCATCAGGCATGACATGAATAACAAGAGTGGCCTAGCCGAACCATCAACAGCGGATAGTTTTTCTTTTTTGAACGCCCTGGCCTTGCACACAGTGGAAAAAACAACAATGGTGGGGTGGGGAGTGGTGGGGGGGACACCGGGGTGGAAATGAAATCCAGGCTTTAGAGGGTTTTGTCTGGACCAGGACGAAGTCCACACAGACCCTGAGGGCTTTGGAAAAGGCCGTGTCACAAAATGCCAAATGATGGGTTTTTTTATGGGGTCACTTGTTCCCCAGCTAGTCACTAACTGGACAATACAGTATACTCTATATATCAGAGCTGTCAATGTAATTAATCAGATTAATTACAGTTTACAAATGAATCATGATTAATCAACAATTTCCAACAATGTCTGAAATGTAACTTTTTAATATATAAATGACAGGACATGATTACATATATTTAACATACTGTATGTCGACCAGTCCAGGGTGTACCCCGCATCTCGCCCGATGGGATAGGCTCCAGCATACCCCCGCGACCCCAGTGAGGATAAGCAGCATACAAGATGGATGGATGCATGGATACTGTATGTATAAGCAGCTCCCTGTTTGGAGCGTTGGCGAGTGGACCTCATGGAAGTGTAGTGGGAACTGCTAAGGTGTTGTTTGGTGTACTGATACATACGTACATATATAGTATTGGAATTAAACACTGTTATTGACATGTTAAGGTAGGAATACAGGGAAGAGTGGCTTGCCATGATTTTAACATAAATAATTGTTGACAGCCCTAATACGTGTATATAGGTATATACAGTACATGTGGGTATATACGTATGTGTAACCCATGTGGAAAAACCCAATATAATGTATGTCATTTAGGTGCATTCTGAAAAATCGCCAAAAGGTGGCACATATATCGAGTGAAAGACTAAATTGACGCTCATTACGTCAGTTCTAAATGCGACGTGTGCGAGAAACCACGGTAATTAAGTACAACATAAAAGTTATAAAATGTGATTAATTCACCCATACTACTGTCTAATATGTGTTGTTTATTTGTTATGATTAAGAAGTGTACACATACAGTAACGAGAGGAGCCAGGTCATCGAGTGTCCTTCGTGTGAGCACCGGTAAGAATAGCATTGTTATGAGGCTAAACCGACATGCTATCCTCTAATATGTTGCTGTAATATGCTTTGTTTAATATTTAGTAAAAACCAATCGGGAGTAAGGAAGTGTTGTCGGATGTTGTACACCGCTGTGATATTTTGTATGGTGTTATACTGCGTTATGTGCCGTGTTAATGTGTGTGAAGGGAATGCTAGGTGGCTATTAGCACGACGCTAATGCTAATAGCGAGTGGCCTATTCATTGTGTCAATGTGCTAATGGGGGCTAGCGAAGCTAAGTTGTCAATCTCGGTAAAGCTTCAACTTGTTTTAAAAATTATAAATATCGATCTAAAAGCTATTTAATCATTCAGTCACTTTGCAACGATTGACATATTGTATATTGTGTGGTTCAGTGGAGAGCCTAACCCCTGGAACAGACAAGTGGACCGGACGGGACTATGCTGTGAGGACATCGGACTACAGATTCAGATAAGACACACAAAAACTACCCGGGTAATAGTAGCAACATTAAGAGTCACAGTGTGCACCCATAAAATTAAAACCCTTTTCCCCTCACCCCATTTATTTTAATAGCTTTAGTGTTGCATTTATTGTGTTGCAATAAATGTTGGTACTGTTCAACTTTCCCACAACTCAGTTGTCTGACTCTTTTAGTGAGTCATTCCAATGAATAGGGTATCCAGCTCTCCGAGGCCAACACGATTTTAAGTGTCATTGGTTTATGGTTATGAGTAACACTAAGGGCATTACATGTTATGTACTTTATGTACATATATGTATGTGTGTACACATGCGCATAGTATATGAATTGATGCTCTCGCAGCAAAACAAAGCCAGTGCATTGCTTCCATCAAGACCAATAACCACTTGCCACTAGTCTAAGTACAGACTTAGCATCGGTGTGTGTGATGAGATAATACTAGCCTTTATCGTCCCATGTGGTTGTTAGCCATGCACGGCTCTGCCTGCCTGGTGTTGACATTTCCCTCCCCAGCCTGTCTGAACACATCGCGCAATGGCGGCTCTTGTCAGGCTGCTTTTACGGCTGATAGAGAGATGAGTCACACACGCTCATCTCACCTCCTCCTCTGCCTGGCAGCACTCTCACCCTTAACCCCCGCCATTCCCGCTCTCAAGGCCTTATGTGTACATGCAGCACATGGTGGATTATATAAATAGCGGGGAACGCGTGGCTCGTCGCTGACGCCTGACATTTTCATGCCCCAGCAAGCCGCTGATACAGTTGGCGCTTGGCACGGATTCCTCTCCTGGGTTTATCCATCTGTTGGTGTTGAGCCCAACCCCGCCCCCACCTCTCCAGCCGGTAGTATGTTCTTGTAACATAACACGAGGATCACTTTTCGCTGTATTCATCATAACATGCAAAGGCAGCGACACACACCCTCCCTCATGCAATGTTTTTTTTTTCCCCTGGCTGAACAACAAATAAGACCCACAATCCACACAGGTCATTTGCCCTCCCATTGGTGCTCATCTGAAGATGGCCAAGAGATGACAGGAATGGTGTGGAGCTGAAGGACTAGAGAATGTGAGCAGGCTGTGCAGGGAGGGTGCTTCCTGGATGCCTGCCAACTTCCAGAAGCACAGCACTGCAGCATGTCAATATGCCCGTTGCCAAGGAAACAAGGAGTCTCCCCACACGCACACACACATATATACTCTGTTACGTTGGCAACAGAAAACCTTCTCGTTACTCTTCACTACTTTTCATTATAAAGACCGAGCAAAGTTGTATTGCTCTCCTGTTGTTGTATCTCACCCCCCCCCCCCCCCCCACCCACGACCCAATCGACACCACGCCTGCGCCACTCAGTCAAAGTGACTGGGGCAGGGCATGACCACCTGTGCAATTGTGTTTGCTGAATTAGTGATCACACATAGCCAACCGCACAGTTGTACTTTTCCGATCCAAATGTGAGAAAATCGATGTATCAGCCCCACAAAGTGACTTCATATTTCATCGAGAGTGTCCTCTTTTTACGACCAAACTCAAGCGACCTTGCTAGTGTTGGCGGGGCGTGAATCTGCGCGTCCTCGCACATGTTATCAGCGTTAGTGATTGTGTCCTGCGGCAAGCAACTTGGCTGTGAGTTATTTACTGGCAGGTCTGTACTCTTCACCAGGCATTGCGAAAGAGTGACCTCCGCTATGTCATGCAGCGCCTCTGTTGCAAAGTCACAACTTGTGACATAAGTCATGTGTTTGAGACACAAAGTGCCGCAGTGAGCTCATCGGTCTTTATCAAGTGCAACCTTGATCTGAGGTGCCAGCTCTACCTCTTGTGTTCAACGCTCCTTTCATTTGAAGCGACATTCATAGATATCCAGTATGTTTTGAAATTCATAACAAAATTCAGAGATAAAACATCATTTATACTCGTATTTTCAAATCTTGCGAGGTGAAATATAACAGATTTAGATTTCTGCACTGTGTTGAATTATGTTGCTTTTCAAAGCTAACATTCTAAGTGGCTAACGAGCGAACAGGAACTACTTGCATGCGAGTACAGTGTGCTGCTGTATAGTCATAGGTTGTTAATGCACTTACATTAATTTGTACTTATCTTAAAGTGCACATACATGCAAGTAAGTTGTGACTTTTTTCTGTGCTGTTAATTTCTTAAAATATGCTAAACAGCATAGGCAGCTGAAATTGTGAAATCCTGTCATCTTGTGTTAACACATGAGACACCGTGCTAACGATATCTTCTTCATAGTTTTGATTATATATTTTTGTGATATATTAAAAAAATATATAGTCCCATTTGTTTGCATCCTGTACCAGGTAGTGGATTACTAATATAGATCCCCCTCCCTACAGTTCATCTTAAGTGCTCTAGTAGTTCATTTACAGTATGTGTTGCTTCACGTCCCGATTCTTTATATCTGAAGGACAGTTGCAGGTCGGCCCTGTCATGGGCTCTCTTATCCATGTCTGGCTCCGTCTGAGCCGGTATCACTAGAGGTGAAAGGTCAATATGTGTGTGTGTGTATCTATATATACCAAATATATGTATCTATTTATACACAATATATATGTATCTATATATACATAGAGCCCCTCTATCCTCTCCACAACTGTGTGCGCGCCTGTGAGTGGTCTCAGAGCAGCTGCACAAGTGTCACAGCTTGCTTCAGGGATACAGATCAAAGTGCTGATATGTCTTGTTATTTTGGGTTCTCTGCTACCCCAAGGCTCCAGGATTTTTTTGGAGGACAGCGGGCAGGATGGTTGGAGAGATAAGTAGTGCTGCGGCCAAAGGGGATCTCGACTCAAAGTTCCACCCCGGATTGCAATGTGAGCCCCACTATCACATGGCATTGTGAGAATGGGCAAAGGGGAAGGGAAAAGTGCTGACACTGGCAGGCTGACATGAGGCATAGGTTGGTGCAGAACTGTATGATTGGTGTTATTTGCAACCAAAGTATTGATACATAATGCCCAAACTACTTAAGTCCTATAAACAACAAATGTCACCTGAAGGCCAGCCATTCATCCATGTTCTATATCGCTTATATTGTATGCTG
This sequence comes from Doryrhamphus excisus, assembly GCF_030265055.1. Classification (NCBI taxonomy): domain Eukaryota; kingdom Metazoa; phylum Chordata; class Actinopteri; order Syngnathiformes; family Syngnathidae; genus Doryrhamphus; species Doryrhamphus excisus. The sequence goes on from NC_080485.1 coordinate 7,078,008, forward strand.
GAGCCTATCCCAGGTGACTTTGGGCAAGAGGCTGGGTACACTCTAGACTCGTCGCCAGCCAATCGCAGGGCACTTATGGACAAACAATCATTCACACTCCATGTTAAAAATGATTGTAATCATGCAGAAAATACTTGTATAATATAGTTCCACAGACAAATCTGAATATTTATTCAGTTTGTTTTTGTATTTTTTCTCATAACAGGAGAGGCTCTGTTATTGATGCTTAAGTTTACCTAAGGTAATACAAGTGAAAGAATAGATAAGTCAAAAGTTGGACAACATCAGAAATCTATCAAAGACATGACAGGTGCATTGATCATACATATAGACGGACCTGTTAGCAGCCGTTTTCCTAGCAATATTTCAAAATCATAATGCAATTAGACCTTCAGCTAATTTGGAACGATTCCTCTCATGCAAGGCCTCAGATTAATCTCAGCTTTCTTCACTTAATCGAAGTTGCAGTGCATCTGTTAAAAAGCACAACAGCAGCTGCTACCTGCCACAAATGTGAATGTCACACATTTTATTACCATTAACTTTGTCTGCCACTGTTAAATGTTATCATAGATCTTTGTCCAGACTAAACACTCCCATTTCCATTCGAGTCATATGTAGTGGTAAAACCACATTGACGCGAAAGAGAAAAATGCCATGTCATTCACTTAATTACATGTCCCCTCGGGTTTGCACCTAAAAGCCACTTGATTAATTTGTTTGCCACTTTCGGAAAATGATCAAGGATCCCCCCCATCTTTTCGTTCCACAGTTGCGCACTGTGTACACTGTGACACCATATTAATTAAGAGGGATACTCAGAGATTGCGCCATAAATCATTGCTCTCATATTTCCATGCTTGCGACACCACTGAAATGTCTTTCTTGTTCTCGACATAACTTTGAAGACGTCACACGGCAGAGAGAAAACACACTTGTATTGTCATATTACTCTCTGGGGACTTTGACAGTACAGCAAATGACAAGTGAGCTGTTGTAGCTCATTGCTGCTGCGAAGCTTGACATCTGAGACATAAATTCCAATTTCAGACATTCTCTAAATTTTAAAAAGTCACTTGATATTATTTGCACAGCAGCCATTAAAAGACGGAATGATGATTTAGGGTTCTGTTTCTGCTTCCATAAAATGGTATAAACGCTAAACTGGATATCCTTGTAACTCAGAGGGTATCTAAAGATCAATGAAATATCCAACATTTCCAACATTTCCATTCATGAAGAAAAAATAAATAATAGCAATGGTTTTCTGTCTGTTGCCTCTCAATGCTTTGGATGTGTTTTTACATTGGTGAAATCAGATGTAGCAAGGTAATATTTCTAGTTTTCCAAGAATACTAATGCCCCATCCTCACTAAATCGATTGTGGTGCTATAGCTCCTTCTGGTTCCAGTAAGGACTCGCTATAAACTGATTTTCTTCCCCTAGTTGGAAAGCCTTATCATGATATCACTCCATTTGTCGGTGAGTCTAGTAAGCCTACTGTACTTATAGCTCCTGGAGTAATTCATTCACTCTTAACCTGTGGCCAATAAAGTTTTTGAAGACCTAGTACCAGTTTGGACATGATTTGAACTGATAGTGTAAGGATGCCATAAAGGTCTGCTGGATTCTCACTGGTTGAGAAGATCCGAGACAATGGTGTATGACTTAGAAATGACTAAGATGAATGAATAGAAGCCCCATGCTGACACAAAATACTTCATCCTTACAATACTTACAATAGTTTTATCCTCCACTGTTGTTTGAAATCATCTTGTTCTGACTGGTGAGTTCAATACATGGAAAAGTGACTGTTTGGACGGGATTGAACTATATAGAAAATGGATGGATGGATCAATAATGCCTCAGTAAGAGAAAATACAGTGTTTTCTTCTCTAACATTATATTAAGGGGAGCCCAGACCCGCAATTGCAAAGCTCTATTATTTGGTTTTCATTCATTTCCCATATCGCACCAGATCACAACAAGTAACTTTAAGAATATTTTCCATAGAGAACTGGTCTGTGTCTATTCTTTTTTATAAAATAAACTAAATAGCTTATTTACACAACACAATGTTGGAACCTTTCTCCCTGCTCTCTAAAGGGGTTACCCACAGAAGGGTAGTGGAGCAGGGGTCTCAAACTCAATTTACTTGGTGGCCACTGGAGCTAGGGTCTGGGCGAGACTGGGCCGCATCAGGTTTTCCAAAAAAAAAACAAACGCATTTATTAAAAACAGAAAAATGAATAAACTTTGCTTTGGTTTCGATTTTCTACAAGAAAAGCTCTGATAAAACATTCCACTGTTCTCAAATATCTTACCTTTTATTTTTCTGCACAAAATAAGATGAAAAATAAATTAACAAATTAAGAATAAAGAAAATCAATCAATCAATCAGTAATAAATAAATATAATAATAATAATAAAACGGCAAATAATAAAGACTTAAGAAACCACATTTTTTTCAGATTAAAATCAACAAAGCATTATTAGAGCCCTGTAGACATGACAAAACACGACATTTATACTTTTTTTTTATTTACAACATATTGCGCAACTGCAGGGTCTTGAGACACATGCTAACTCGCAAACTAGAGAGCTAGCGACCTAAACGGTAGCCTTCAAGTTATTTCCTTTAAACTTAAATAGCCAAAAACTTACCACTTCCACACAGATAGGGAGGTTAACTATTAACAGTTATTTAACCTTTAACATGAACATTAATCAAACATAATAATTTTTTCTGGGTACATGGTACCATACAGCATCCATATCAAACTAACATTAAACTTTCATATCAAGGCGGGGGCCTCAAACTAGTGTCTAGGGCCGTGTGTTTGAGACCCCTGGTGTGGAGTGAGACATCGCCTGAATATACCTTCTTTCGTCTTGAACTCAAAAAGGGGCCGGATCAGACTGCTGTGTTATTTTAGCTTCTCATTTGATAAGTGTTCAACATCAAAGGGATTCTCTGAGTTTTTTCCCTCCCACGGTCCTGCACAGACCCACACAAGAGCGCCTTTTACTAGAGAAAGGGAAGGTCAGTGTTCTGTGTCGTCACATTTCCAACTCATAGGACAAATCCTGGGAGCCAAACTCAGAGATAGATAAGGGTCTTTTGTTTGGGTTAAAACAAGATGACATTTGTTGTTGCACTCTGGGCTGTGATGTCACCGTCATGGTTCCTCATCTCTGTCACCTCTGAGCTCCATCTCCATCACTATGGTCAGCAGATGCATACCAATTAGAATCTCTATTTTGCTTCAGAGCCACACCCACACGCTCTCCTACACAGGCAAAAGAACACAAATGTTTGTATTCATCCAGTATCACAAAAATAGATCAGTTGCTCCATTGTTCTCTGAATCCAGTGAGGGGGTTGGCGGCGCTACACGAGTATCATGCTGTTACAACAAGCAGAGACAGAAAAATACTAGAATGACACAGAACACATACTACCTCAGCCGGTGTTGAACTATTTAATAATGTTGACAAAAAGCAAAGTATGTGTATTCGGTTTTCTATCCCTATTAGTCGACTACTTTCTAGTGATGTAAGGCATTACAAATGACAAATATGAATTACCAATGTACCAATTTGAATACTGCAGTGGGGAAGACGGCTTGACCGTGACACACAAAATAAACTGGCTAGTCCTTGCTACCTCGCTTACAGTATGAATATTTCATATCGCAGTTATTTGGATTATGAACATTAGCATGATTATCTATATTATGATGTTGAGGGCGACAGTGGGTCAGGAGGTAGAGCAGGTCATCCAGAAAGTGGAATGTTGGCCCGGTCAGTGTTGTCGTGACCTTGCCTCCTTGGTTGGCAGCCATGTTTTTGTCAGACTACCTCAGGGCAGCTGTAGTTACAGATGTAGTTTACCACCAAGTGTACGAGTGAATGAAAGTTTTTAAGCAGGGGTCTCAAACTCAATTTACCTGGGGGCCACTCGAGCTAGGGTCTGGGCAAGGCTGGGCCGCATCAGGCCCCCCCCCCCCCCCCCCCCAAAAAAAATGCATTTATTAAAAACAGAAAAATATACAAACTTTTTCAGTGCTTTGGTTCCGATTTTCTGCAATATTTTTTCTGCACAAAATAAGATGAAAAATAAATAAACAAATCAAGAATAAAGAAAATCAACCAATCAGTAATAAATAAATATAATAATAATAAAACGGCAAATAATAAAAACTTAAGAAACCACATATAGTTGGTGGGTAGACAAATTATTTTTTTCAGATTAAAATGAACAAAGCATTATTAGAGCCCTGTAGACATGACAAAACACGACTATAGTCACATTTATACTTTTTTTATTTACAACATATTGCGCAACTGCAGGGTCTTGAGACACATGCTAACTCGCAAACTAGAGACCTCGCGACCTAAACGGTAGCCTTCAAGTTATTTCCTTTAAACTTAAATAGCCAAAAACTTACCACTTCCACACGGATAGGGAGGATAACTATTAACAGTTATTTAACCTTTAACATGAACATTAATCAAATGTAATATTTTTTTCTGGGTACATGATACCATACAGCATCCATATCAAACTTGCGCGGGCCGCACTAACATTAAACTTTCATATCAAGGCAGGGGCCTCAAACTAGTGCCCTGCGGGCCACACGTGTTTGAGACCCCTGTTTTGAAGCCTGCTCGAATGAGAGGCGACATGTCTTCTAAGAGAACCTAAACAGTCCTGTTGCAGTCGATTGAATGAGAATATTTGGACATACTTGACTTTATCGACGTTTCACCCGTTTGACCCGCCCACATGTACACATTTTTTGTACTGCACTTTTTTTTACCCTTGTACGCATTGACGCAGGTGCGCATTGTGTTGTATATTCGCAGATTTCAGTTCCAAATTCTATTTGCGAAACTGCTGCCAGCGTGCTCAACACCAACTCGTTCCTCCCTGCAATAAATAGTCAACAAGAGTTGTGCTTGCTCACAGATTTAATGTTAGGTCACACCTACACTAACCCTGAGCTATAAAATCAGGGATAATTATGGTAAAGTTAAAACAGTATAATAACCATCTGAAATATGAACTGTATATCATTAGGTCCAAAACCGATTATGGTAATTGTGTTATTATGCTAAGTAATAAATCAATACCTTTTGTCTTCGCACTTTAGCCCTTGCGAGGATTTAAAAGAACACATAAAACTACAGGAAACCGCTTTGACATTTGAAACTAACCAGGATACGATGAACCCCTAACGCAGGTGACCTTTGATGATGTCAGTGATGTAATCCACCTGACAGATGCGTCAGGTTTTGGCCTTGGGCTGCCACGGGTGCTGTGTTCCCTGAAGGCATCGCAGGCGAAATGGGCCAAAGCAGCTCCCATCCGTGCAACGAACTACGCATCACCTCAGCTCACGCGTATTACGTGGGCCTCGCAATATGTTGACAGACCTTTTATCCAAACAACAAACACAACATGCACTTTGCTGCCTAATTACCACAGTGTGGGCCAGATGTCGTTTGGCTGCGGCTCTGCAGTTATGATGCTAAAGAGTTAGAATGCACGTACACCTGTTACCTGAGATTAAAAATTCAAATATCGGGTGATCAAAGGGGGATTACTTCGCTAAGCCTGATGAATATGAATGTTGGAAAAATCCGACAACCCCCTGTCATCTCCCAGTAATGCGATTGCTACAGGAGGAGATGGTTTCTTTTATATTTTGTTGACCTTATTTCCATGGTAGTTGTGTGGAATTTACACAACCCATCTGTATGAAGCTTTGTGAACAATTACTGGCACCATGAGCACATTTGTTTTTAAGGTACACGTTTTAGGTCAAGGTTAAAACACAATGCAGTGTCACTTAAATGGATCCTGAACGCTTCCTGTAGGCAACGGCTATTCAAACGGCAATCTTTCAGCAGATTTTGTCGTATGGGGAATCTTTGACTATAATTGTTGGCAGGAGTTGCTTAGAAACAGCACAATGGTCCTGTCATACAAAGAATCCTTGCATACCTGCTAACATGTATGCATTTTTCATAGTCTGCACACATTTTCACCCTGGAATATACTTGTACGCTTCACTGCTCTGCAGGTATGCTTTGATTCACAATTCTTGGTTGCTGATATGAATGAAGGACAATATTTGTTCATTTAGAACTACACGATCCGAAACGATTCAGTAAGTTAAAATCGATTCAGTAACTTTTTAGCCAAACAATTCAACCAGTGTGACTGTGGGGAAAAAAATACCTGCATACTGTACAGTGCAGGTGACGTTTCGTAGATTCCTGTTGTTTTTCGGAAGGAAATAAATCATCAGTGAGTACAAACATTTAGTTAAAAATACAATAGAAAATCAGTATGAACAGAGGTTGACTATGCCACTTGTCCTCATTAGTGTCATGGGGGTATGCTGTAGCCTGGGTACTTTAAATATATACTGCATATAAAACAATTTTAGCCTGTTTCACAAAGAGAAAAAAATTGCTGTTGTTGTTTTATTCATGACTACCCAAGCAAAAGGTGAAGTAAACACTTCAAGGACTGGCGGAGCTTGCAGGTACATTATATACAAAATAAGAATAATAATAATGAAGAAGTCCACCCCCTGCCCTTAAAATGCATTTGATAAGCATTATACTTATTGATTGTATTCTGTAATATTGAGCAACCAATGTGAAGTGTCCGGCAAATATCAGTCACGTTTAGTAAATCAGGTAAAAAAGTAAGCGGTATGTTGTAAACGGTCCTCTCCGACAGGCGCAGTGGTGCTGATGAATAATGGCGGCCAAGGATCCTGACCTCTTCATGACAGCAGCAGCTGCATCTGACGTGTCCTAAAATATGACTTCAGTGTGTGTCTGATCAAGTGGGCCAAAGCATTGTGTGACACTCGCGAGTCCCCCTAAAGCCAATTGTGTCATTTAAAGCCACAATATGAAATGTGTAAGAAAAGAAAAGCACACTGACTGGCAACAATGTGACTAACACCTGCCATTGTTGTCATTGAAGCATGTCATGATGGCGTGTTTGCATTTGCATCTTTGTCCATATCCATTTCCATTTCCTTACTGCGACTTTCACCCGGTGAGCAGTCATGTGAGTGGAGAACTGCCGGGAAAGAATTGTTCTCCTCTTCACATGATGCAATGTAGGAAGTACACCATGCTTTGCTTCTTGTTGATTCCATATATATTTTATATGTGAAATGCTGTAATAGTTGCTCGTTGTGGCACATAAACATCTGGCACAATTCAGGAAATGATACGGCCTCTTTATTTAATGTGACACAATGAGGCAACACTACTTTTAATGAGGTAACACCACATTCTTGTTCAAGTCGTATTAGCCTGTTGGCTTTCTTGATATGTATGTGTATAGATCATCACTATCAAAGTCATTGGCCAAGTACAAAACACCTTGTTCAAAATCATTTAAATTCCTATAATGGAATAAAAACAAAGCAGATTACTGCATGTGCAACGGTTGCCAGCTCTTGTGACTCTGCAATAACACGATGTGCAAAACCTCACTCACTGATGCTTTAAGAGCTGCGCTGGACAAGTTGATAAGCCAAGGGCTTTTAGCTCGTCTGCTAGCACTGCTTGGATTAACTCCCAATCGTGGGAATATGTGGTGCTTATATATATGCCTTATGTGTGCAATTATGATGTAAGTGTATTATTTAAAATATGACTCATTCGTTCATTCATTTTCTACCGCTTTTCCTCACGAGGGTCGCAGGGGTAATGGAGCCTATCCCAGCTGTCTTCGGGCAAGAGGTGGGGTACACCCTGGACTGGTCGCCAGGGCACATATAGACAAACAACCATTCACACTCACATTCATACCTATGGACAATTTGGAGTCGCCAATTAACCTAGCATGTTTTTGGAATGTGGGAGGAAACCGGAAAATCCATGCATGCAAACTCCACACAGAGATGGCTGAGGGTGGAATTGAACCCTGGTCTTCTAGCTGTGAGGTCTGCGCGCTAAACACTCGATCGCCGTGCCGCCCCTAAAATATGACTAATAATAATTAAATACTGGTAGTTTTTTTTTAGTGTATTAGTAAAATAACAAAATAAATGTGTTATAATTAGGGCTGTCAATCAAGGACAAATATTTAATCGTGATTAATTGCATTTTGGCCATTTATTAACACTAATAAATAATAATAATGCTAATAATTTCACATGCAAGCCGTTATGGCCATCTCATTGAGCACTGTGTGTTATTGTTCACGTCGGCCTTTGTGACACAAGGCCTCCAAATAGCTGATGATGACTTGCAATTACGGGTCCCATAATCAAAATAACATTCGTTAGTCGGGACATTCGTATGTCAAGGTACCGCTATATAAATGACCATAAAACAATACCTGCAGTGCTCCAACACTTTTTGTAGCGTCTTCAGTTTCTCCAGCCAAGTCCAGCTAGTGGCATCTGATACTTGACGTACTCCGGTGACAATTCAAGTCACAGCAACAGTAGGTATAAATAATTGTGGTCTTGTCGAGAGAGCCATCTGCCAGGGCTTTGAAGCTAAACTTACCATTCAAAATACTCTCTTCTTTGGTGCCCATTTGTTCCAACTTGTGGCTTAACATTAACTGCAATGCACTGCGGTTTCTCAAACTACGGTGTGGGCCGAGGGTCAGGACAAAAATAAATAGTGGTGGAATTTCCATGAACACGAGAGGCGGAGTATACCCTGGACTGGTCGCCAGCCAATCACAGGGCACATATAGACAAACAACCATTCACACTCATATTCATACCTATGACAATTTGGAGTCGGAAAAACTAGCATGTTTTTCCGGAGTACCCGGAGAAAACCCACGCATGCACGGGGAGAACATGCAAACTCCACACAGAGATGGCCGAGGGTGGAATTGAACGCAATATAAGGATTTCTTACAAAAATAGAACTATCATAGTTAGATAGAAAAAGGTTATTAATCTAGTAGAATAAGAAATTAAATAGTGTATAATTCTTATAATATTTGTACACTAGGCTGCAAGTAACTATTATTTTCTTGGTTAATTACTCGGTATGAGTATGACCAAATCAATATCCACGCAGACAGTTAGTGGTTTTGTGCGCAACATATCAGAACAGACAAAGATGTCAAACATTATTTTCCAAAGTCAGAGCGGATGTGTGTGGATATCTTGTTTTGCCTAAAAAACAAAGATAAGTCTGCTTCATAGAGGTTAATTAAAAAAATATTCACTTATGAGGGGCTGAAATTAGACGATATCACATTTTTAAATAAAAAAAATGGAATGGAATGGCCTTTATTGTCATTATACAAGATGTACAACGAGATTGAAGAGCTTCTCCTTTCAGTGCAGTAGTCAAGTTAAAAAAAAAAAGTATACAAAAGTAGAGTAAAAAAGACAATTTAACAAGATATATACAAGATATCCAAAATATACACATAGTATTGCACAGGAGCATATGCAGTTAAAAAGCAGTTAACAAAGTACACAGATACACTCAATGAACCATTAAGTCTCACTTTACAATAGGGTACACAAAAATATAGTAGCCCTAATAATAATCATAATTTCATAAAAAGCTTTCTTAAAATATTCTCATTGTACTTTGGCCACAACATTAGGGCTAATGAAAAAAAAACACAGTTGTGCTACTGCCTCAATAATAAACATTGATAATCAATATAATAATATATATTATTATAGTAGTATTTTAACATTTTAGTATTATGTCATCTGTAATAGTGTCAATTAAAACGGACCAAACTTTAATAAAGCTCTTGTTGCCATCTGCATGTATGCATCTGAAGTGTATTGTTGCATTGTTGAAGCCAACAAGAAAGCAGAAGCATGCAGAGCGTGCAAATAGCAATCGGAGCATCATCTTATTGACGAAACACGACAAAATGTTGTGTCAGCAAACCCGGTGAAATAGCAGTAAATTGGGCATCAGAGAGACACAAAGAGGTGTGCAGGGAGGATCTGAGAGAGCTCAGGAGCAACGAGGCGGGGGTTTGGAGGATGGAGGCAATACCTGAGGCGCAGTATAGCAATACATCATTATTCAGAGAGGAGCTTTGATGTTTGGGCTGGGTGGATCTCTGAGAGCAAGCGAGAGGCAGTTCTAATTAAAACACTAACAATGCAAGCCCAGATAACCCCAAGAAACGAAGACTTTGAAGAGTCACTGAATGCCCCACAGCTGGCTGGCCATAGATAAGAGCCGATACTGGGCTGATGGACTCTTTAAGTCTGCTGTCATGAAAAATGAGTGTTTTCGTGCCACAACTTTTTTTTTTGATGTGTGAGCGTGCGACAAGCTCTCTGTGTCCTACTTTTTGGGCTCTTTGGTGGCACGGAGGGACAGATTGAGATGGGCGCTGGTGCTCAAGGCCAGGCGAAGACAGGAAAGCCCGAGGGGGGGACAGAAAATGGTGATGACAGGTAGACAGATGAGAAAGACAACCTTTTTTTTTTCGAGAACTGCACCACAGATACACTATGAGTATCTCAGTAAGGCGAAGAACTAATACTAATCTGTACACTGCTGTGTTTGACAAGGCCACACAGATATTGTCGCACTCTGACTGGTCTGCCAAGCATGTTTATGTCTCTCTTCATATTGACTGAGGTTTATTGCGGTGAGAGACACAAGTGGGCTGCTGCAAAGACACGGGGAGAGACGAGTGTGATGCTGTGAGACAGTCGCATCTCAAAGAGACTGTCTGCATGAAGAGAACGGTCTAATTTTAACTTGGAGATAGCATGAAACGGCTCCCCGCTTGACTACAGCTCAATTATTCATCAGCACAAGAAGTCTCAAACTAAAAAGCTTGACACAGTATTCAACCCCCCCCCCCCCCACCCCCTTTCCCAATCCGTCCCCTTGTTGTTTCATTCAGTCACACACGCACGCATGCACATATACACCGCAAACTACTCTACCCCTGTCATGAACTGTACAGTGCCCTCTAGAAATATAGCTTGCTTTTGTAAAGAGAGTCAGAAATACACATAATTATAGGTTATCACATGGTTTGTCTGGTATCAGGCCCGGTATCATGCCCCCAAGTGTCAGTATCAGCCCGAGACCGAAGGTTATTATCACGTACTATTTAATCAAAAGACCATTTTGTTTCCAGAAAATGTTCAGTTTATTACATGTATTATATCTAAACAGTGTAAACACAATAATTGCAAAAATATTTCAACAATAATATTTCATCAACATTCTTATCTTATCAATGTCTGACAATTAAAGTTCCATTCATTAAGTTTGTTTTTTTTGGTGACCGTAGAAGCACTAGGAATATTTATACAGTAAACCTCGGATATATCGGATTCAATTGTTCCCACTGGTTTTGTCCGATATAAGTGAAATCTGTTATATGCGTATACCGGAAAATGTCCGTTTTTACACATATATCGGATTTTATCCGTTATAAAAAGGCACTTCCTTGACTATGTTTCCAATGTATGTACCTGGACGCGCAGGCAACGCTGCAAACGCTGCAAATGACGTCTTATGGCGGCCTGTCACGATTCGGCGAATCAGAGCGCCACGATGCGGCCATCCGATATATGCGAGGGAAATTTAATGGAAATGCATTGGAACGGGACTGGAGATTTTGTCCGAAATAGGCGAAATCCGTTATAAAAAATCCAATAAATGCAATGAATTTTTATTGGAAATGCATTACAGAAAAATTGGTTCTTTTTTATCTGTCCGTTGTGAGCGAATTTCCGATATATCCGAGTCCGATATATCTGAGGTTTACTGTAGTTACAGTGACATTTCCTGTCACATGCGCGGAGTTTAGAAAGTTAAACCCAGGAGCCCACTTCATGACCTGGGCTTGTGTGCTGTTCTCTGATTGGTTTATTTCACGGGCACGATACCAGAGCAGCGCGCTCTGAGTGGACAGCTACGGGGGCTGATACTGGACATGGTTAAACTCTATATTTTATCAGTATCACTGCCCTGGGCTTTGACACAGTATCATTTCGGCCTTTTCCCGTATCATTCATGGGCGGTTTCTAGGGTACAGGGCCAATTAATACTGTAGTATGTGATAATAATATATAGTATACAACAGTGAGGACATGAATAAACCCAGATTCCTGAACATAAAACAAAATATATTGATCCATGGTTCTGTTTTTGTGAGTTCTTGTCGTTCCAAAGAACCAGAAAGAAAAGCTAATGGAAAGAAATAGTACAGTATCTAGTTGGTATCTAGTATGTAGTCTAATGGAAGAATGTCAATAGCGAGTAGAGCCAAGTAGGTACCAGAAGATAAGGAGCCACTCGGGAAGAAACCAATCACTTTGATAATTGTACTTAGTGTTACCCCATTGACTCCTCAAACACACAGGAAGTAATTGTGTTTGTTGATTGGAAAAAAAATGACATGACTGCTGTCTAAAGTGACATGCACTAGTTGGAGTGGTTTATATGAAGCTCATGGCTCTGGAATGCAAGATGAGCAACCTCAAGTTATCTGAGATGGGACCTGCTCCTGTCACTGCTTTGAAGACCGATCCAGATGAGCTGATGAATTGATGCTGAGGACATGTTTTGTTGTTGACTAGCAACTGCGTTGGCCGATGCACAACTAAAGCTGATACCGTGCATCCATAGTATCTTCTCTATGTGTGTGTGAGCTGCTGATAAAATGACAATGAGAGTCTATTTATGGCTCATTTTGATCACCAATATGAAACTCAATGAGAGCTAAACAGGCTTTCTGTGAATTTGTCACCACAACACTTTTATTTTTGGACAACAAATTGTCATGTGGGTGTATATTAGGCGTAAAGCAGGGGTCTCAAACTCAATTTACCTGGGGGCCACTGGAGCTAGGGTCTGGGCAAGGCTGGGCCGCATCAGGTTTTCTAAAAAAAAACACAAAAAAAAACGCATTTATTAAAAACAGAAAAATATACAAACTTTTTCAGTGCTTTGGTTCCAATTTTCTACAATAAAAACATTCCACTGTTCTCAAATATCTTGATTTTTATTTTTCTGCACAAAATAAGATGAAAAATACAGTGAAGAAAATAAGTATTTGAACACCCTGCTATTTTGCTATTTCTCCCACTTAGAAATCATGGAGGGGTCTGAAATTTTCATCGTAGGTGCATGTCCACTGTGAGAGAGATAAACTAAAAAGAAAAATCCAGAAATCACAATGCATGATTTTTTAACAATTTATTTGTGTGATACAGCTGCAAATAAGTATTTGAACACCTGAGAAAATGAATGTTAATATTTGGTACAGTAGCCTTTGTTTGCTATTACAGAGGTCAAACGTTTCCTGTAGTTTTTCACCAGGTTTGCACACACTGCAGGAGGGATCTTGGCCCACTCCTCCACACAGATCTTCTCTAGATCAGTCAGGTTTCTGGGCTGTCGCTGAGAAACACGGAGTTTGAGCTCCCTCCAAAGATTTTCGATTGGGTTCAGGTCTGGAGACTGGCTGGGCCATGCTAGAACCTTGATATGCTTCTTACGGAGCCACTCCTTGGTTTTCCTGGCTGTGTGCTTCGGGTCGTTGTCGTGTTGGAAGACCCAGCCACGGCCCATCTTCAATGCTCTGACAGAGGGAAGGAGGTTGTTCCCCAAAATCTCACAATACACGGCCCCAGTCATCCTCTCTTTAATGCAGTGCACTCGTCCTGTCCCATGTGCAGAAAAACACCCCCAAAGCATGATGCTACCACCCCCATGCTTCACAGTAGGGATGGTGTTCTTCGGATTGTACTCTTCATTCTTCTTCCTCCAAACACGCTTATTGGAATTATGACCAAAAAGTTCTATTTTGGTCTCATCTGACCATAAAACTTTCTCCCATGACTCCTCTGTATCATCCAAATGGTCATATGCAAACTTAAGACGGGCCTTGACATGTGCTGGTTTAAGCAGGGGAACCTTTCGTGCCATGCATGATTTCACATCATGACGTCTTAGTGTATTACCTACAGTAACCTTGGAAACGGTGGTCCCAGCTCTTTTCAGGTCATTGACCAAGTCCTGTCGTGTAGTTCTGGGCTGATTCCTCACCTTTCTTAGAATCATTGAGACCCCACGAGGTGATATCTTGCATGGGGCTCCACTCCGATTGAGATTGACCGTCATGTTTAGCTTCTTCCATTTTCTAATGATAGCTCCAACAGTGGACCTTTTTTCACCAAGCTGCTTGGTAATTGCTCCGTAGCCCTTTCCAGCCTTGTGGAGGTGTACAATTTTGTCTCTGGTGTCTTTGGACAGCTCTTTGGTCTTCGCCATGTTACAAGTTAAAGTCTTACTGATTGTATGGGGTGGACAGGTGTCTTTATGCAGCTAACGACCTCAAACAGGTGCATCTGATTCAGGATGATACATGGAGTGCAGGTGGACTTCTAATGGGCAGACTAACAGGTCTTTCAGGGTCAGAATTCTAGATGATACACAGGTGTTCAAATACTTATTTGCAGCTGTATCACACAAATAAATTGTTAAAAAATCATGCATTGTGATTTCTGGATTTTTCTTTTTAGTTTATCTCTCTCACAGTGGACATGCACCTACGATGAAAATTTCAGACCCCTCCATGATTTCTAAGTAGGAGAAATAGCAAAATAGCAGGGTGTTCAAATACTTATTTTCTTCACTGTAAATAAACAAATCAAGAACAAAGAAAATCAATCAATCAGTAATAAATAAATATAATAATAATAAAACGGCAAATAATAAAAACTTAAGAAACCACATATAGTTGGTGGGTAGACAAATTATTTTTTCCAGATTAAAATTCACAAAGCATTATTAGAGCCCTGTAGACATGACAAATAGTCACATTTATACATTTTTTATTGACAACTGCAGCTGCAGGGTCTTGAGACACATGCTAACTCGCAAACTAGAGAGCTAGCGACCTAAATGATAGCCTTCAAGTTATTTCCTTTAAACAGCCAAAAACTTACCAGTTCCACACGGATAGGGAGGATAACTATTAGCAGTTATTTAACCTTTAACATGAACATTAATCAAACGTAATCATTTTTTCTGGGTACATGATACCATACAGCATCCATATCAAACTTGTGCGGGCCGCACTAACATTAAACTTTCATATCAAGGCGGGGGCCTCAAACTAGTGTCCTGCGGGCCACATTTGGACCACGGGCCGCGTGTTTGAGACCCCTGGCGTAAAGGATCAGTGGAGACCACACAGTGGATCTGCATGTAGCACTGCAGTATTTCCCTTTACGTTTTTATGATGAAAACTGAGATTTATCATTGATTTCCCTTGCACAACATGTAATCCTGCTGAATCTTGTAGCATGCTGGCTCTTATGTGGACAGCCTGGCTGGATTTAGTATTGGCTACATTTATCAGTGACAGGCAGCAGGTGCTGTAGATCATGTCGAGAGGATGATAAGGACTTGCCAAAGACACTCAGGTATGGTGGCGCTTGTAGATAAGGGGGCACAGCAGCATCTGAGTCAAGAAAGAAAGAAACAGTTGGGAACTGTTGCTCAGGAACACTTGCTGTAGACGTGGGTGTGAATCTAAAATCCCGTTGCCCTCCCGGGAGACACATCAGGTTTCGACAGCATGTCAAAAAGGCTGGGGAACACTTAGACCTGACATTTGACTAAAAAAAATCCTCCCTCAGACATCGATTGTTGAGCCCGGTAGCTTAGCAACCAGGCAAGAGAGGCCTGTCAAGTGTTGATTTCTCTCCCAGTCAGAGGCGTTCCCTTGGCACATCAACAAGAGATATTCTACGTTATTGGATTGTTTTTCCACAACCATTTTGATTCAAGACATTTATCAAATAATGCTTTACCTTTTGAAAGTCGTAAAAAATTGTCTCTTAAATTGTGGAATTCTTCACTTACACTAGTTCTTCTCAAATCTCAAACATGGAGAAATATTTTTTTTTATTCAAATGGTAAATATTTATTTTGTTGTTCGTACTGCTTTTAGTAGATTTGATCAATTTGAGAGCCACGAGTCATGTTTTTGTTTTGCCGTATAGTTACATCGAGATATTATTGTTATCTTATGCCATGTATCACCAATATTATGGTATTGGGAAGTACCCTGAGATTCCCAGCACTAATTCAGACCATTGTGGAATTGTGGAATTCTTCACTTACACCAGTTTTTCTCAAATCTCAAACATGGAGAAATATTTTTTTTATTCAAATGGTAAATATTTATTTTGTTGTTCGTACTTCTTTTAGTAGATTTGATCAACTTGAGAGCCATGAGTCATGTTTTTGTTTCGCAGTATAGTTACATCGAGATATTATTGTTATCTTGTGCCATGTATCACCAATCTTATGGTATTGGGAAGTACCCTGAGATTCCCAGCACTAATTCAGACCATTGGAACTCCGTACAATACACACAAAGGTCGCACAGCCAACTGATGTATCAGTTGGCTTTTCATTTGGTTCTGGATTCTTGTTTCGTATCGGAATTTTATTAAAATCTTATGTCTGGTTTGTAGTTCAAGGTTTCCTGTATAGAACAGGATATATTATGAAATAACGGGATTGGCTAATCTGGAAATCAGACAAGATTATGGCTACAAATTGTATGAATGTAACTTTTTGACGTCTCTATGGTCTCTTCCAGTTCCATAGACTTGGTGTGAATGTTTGTGTTTTGGTTCAGACGAGATAGATTTGTTTTGCACTGACAGGGATAGACCATGGGAAATTGCAGAAGCTATCTGCTACTCGTCTGACCACCTGGATAAACACGTGTCACGATGGCAGGGAAAAGCCACCACCACCCTTCAGCCTTCACCCTTACCCTCTTCCTCTACCGACAAAAATGTTTGTGTTTTTATTTTATTACAACATGCCACCACACTTGCAAATGACATCTGTCTTGCCTTAAAGATATCAATGTTTTTAGTCGTAAAATCGCTTTGATGTCTCATTTCACTTCTCAGCGCTGCAGGAGTTCATGCAGAGTTTCTTAAGTTTGTTTTTCGTGTGTCGAATCCTATGTGATGGTTTGGCAAAAAACATCTCTCTGAGCCATGCATCATCTCTTTAGAAGCTGAACGCAGCAGTGCCAGGCAAGCTAAGTATTTGGCCGCGGGCAGTAAAGGCAAGAAACGTATTTTTTTTTTGCTTGGTAAAATAAGCAAATTCAAAAGACATTAATTATTCGCCCATGTTGCTCCAGTCTGAGATTCTGAATGTGGCTTGGAGGTTCTTACATGCTATCAGTAAGGTTGCAGAGTAGGCATGACAGGCGCTCAACATGTTTGTTGCCAATAAATATGGGCCATCAGAAAAAATTATAAAAATGAATGTGCCTATTTTTTAAGCCACTCCCTTGTTAGAAATGAAAGGATATTGCTAGTGTCATTATTTTTTATATACAGTAAACCTCGGATATATCGGATTCAATTGTTCCCACTGGTTTTGTCCGATATAAGCGAAATCCGTTATATGCGTATACCGGAAAATGTCCGTTTTACGCATATATGGGATTTATATCCGGTATATGCGTAAATCGGATTTCATCCGACCCTAGTGAGGAAAAAGCGGTAGAAAATGAATGAATGAATGCATTGGTTCTTTTTTATCTGTCCGTTGTGAGCGAATTTCCGATATATCCGAGTCCGATATATCCGAGGTTTACTGTACATAACATTGACAGTTGCACAGTAGTCATAAGTAGGGATGTGTACCCAAACTCAGTATCGCTATTGGAGGTAAATTAATGCTGCCTTAGCCAACTGCAACAAGTTCTTTTCGATGATATTGTATAAGTAAATAATCGGAGGTGGGGTCGCGGCCCAGACTTCCCCCTCCAAGGCCACTTCATTCAGCTCCTCCGAGTGGATCCTGATGTATTCCCAGGCCAGATGAAAGACATAGTCTCTCCAACATGTAATGGGACTTCTCCGAGGCCTTGTACCTTTCGGATGTGCCTTGAACCTCGGGCGTCCGGGAGGCATCCTGACCAGATGACCAAGCCTAAGATTAGCCCAAGCTAATCTGGCTCTTTTCAATGCGAAGCAGCAGCGATTTTACTCCGAGTTTCTCCTGAATGACATTGCTTTTCACCTTATCTCTGAGGGAGAGCCCAGCCACCCTACGGCGAAAACCCATTTCAGCCTCTTGTACGCGCAATCTTGTCTTGTCGGTCATTACCCGAAGCTTGTAACCATAGTTGAGGGGAGGAATGTCCATTGGCAAATTGAGAACTTTGCCTTTCAGATCAGCTCCCTCTTCACCACATCTGACCGATGCAGAATCCACATCACAGCAGATGCTGCACCAATTCACCAATCGATTTAATTATCATTGTAGTATTGTAGTATTTAAGTAGGCGGCACGGCGGTCCAGTAGTTAGCATGCACACCTCACAGCTAGGAGACCAGGGTTCAATTCCTCCCTCGGCCATGTCTGTGTGGAGTTTGCATGTTCTCCCCGTGCATGCGTGGGTTTTCTCCGGGTACTCCGGTTTCCTCCCACATTCCTCATGCACTCTATATGTGCCCTGTGATTGGCTGGTGACCAGTCCAGGGTGTACCCCGCCTCTCGCACAAAGACAGCTGGGATAGGCTCCAGCACCCAAGCGACTCTCGTGAGGAAAAAGTGGTAGAAAATGAACGAACGAACTATGAACTGGGGCTACACGGCAGTAGAGTGGTTAGCATGCAGACCTCACAGCTAGGAGACCATGGTTCAATTCCACCCTCGGCCATTCTTGTGTGGAGTTTGCATGTTCTCCGCGTGCATGCGTGGGTTTTCTCCGGGTACTCCGGTTTCCTCCCACATTCCAAAAACATGCTAGGTTAATTGGCCACTCCAAATTGTCCATAGGTATGAATGTGAGTGTGAATGGTCGTTTGTCTATATGTGCCCTGTACGCCCGAAGACAGCTGGGATAGGCTCCAGCACCCCCGTGACCCTTGTGAGGAAATGCGGTAGAAAATGAATGAATGAGTATTTAAGTATTGTCATTCCCATTCTGTGCCCGTCATGAAAATAAAATTCCAATTGTTTTTGGACATAATATAGGCACCGGAACTGCTTCAAAAATACTGTTACCGCTATTGAGTCATATGTAAACAATACCGAATCCTACTTGTAAAGTTATACTTTTTCTCATTTGTTAGTAAAAAGTCTTGTTCAATATGGCAAGCATTTTTAACCTATTCTATAAATGACCCTAGATCCTGTATTTGTCACAGTAACGAGTTTACTAGTCATCTACATTTCACCCATGGACACAATTGTTTCCTGCTGATGAGGCTTGAATATACTGCAGGCTACAGTCCTGGGGGAGGTTTCCCAGGCATGTCCACCCAGTAGGCGACCTTGGGTAGACCGATGAGACGCACTGTCTCTCAGAAGGTCTGGGACGTAGAAACTGGGACGTATTTACTTTCCTGCTCAGACTGTTTCAGCCTAGCAACTCAGACATAGATAAGCATGGGAAATGGATGGCTGGAATTGTTACGTGCTTTGTGTTGGGGGGTGATTTTATTAGTAACCAGCTGATTTCTACTTACACGCAAGCCTGACCCAAGTTTACCAATCCAACCTACACAGTAGCAAAGAACTGAACTGTAGAGCTTTGTGGCTAAAAGAGAGAATGATATTTTGGTATCTTGTGACTTTCTATCTCAATATTCTGAATAATCTAAATACTGCCAAAGCAAGTAGCTCATGTTTGAAGTACTAAAGGTATTATTGACTGAAATTATAAAGCAATTGCATAATTTAAATTTTGTACTAAGTCAACAAAATGATAATTTGGCTGGCGCACCGCCTCGCACCACTGCTGTTTGCTCGCATGAATATGATATGATGCAACAGCTCTGCAACACGCAATCTACCGGTGTGTGATGGGCTACATTCATATGCCACTCCTCTTCCATCCCAAGATGTGGAAAAATAATTGTCCAAAGTGAAATACTGCTGCAGCATCGTGGCGAGTTTTTTTGCTGTTGCATATGAGTCACAACCGAAGAGTCGGGAATCTTGGCAGTCCTGCACAGAGGAGGAGTTCTCAGTGAAAACTGGCATGTTGACGCTTTCATGCTGCTGCCACACTGTCCACAAGGTGCCCAGGAGGGGTGTCACAACGCATTCTTCTCACTTAGCTCACTTAGTAGAGCATGTCCCTGTCCGCAGTCAGACGGCTTTCCCCTCCTGCCATCTGTCCCTTGTATTACAGTCGCATGCAATCGTTATTCAAGTCAGCCAAGCTACTTTCTCTCAACCCAATACGTGCATTACGTTGTACTTATTATTACAGTTTACACATGAGGTCTGGTATATAATGTGTCTTTTCACACAGTTTTTCTCGATTGTTTAAACACATTTTGTGAAAGGATGCCTCATATTCTCAGAACTCTACACACAAATCCAAAAATCACTCACACATTTCTGAAAACCCCTCAATTCCCCTGCAAAATTAAACTTTACATCCAAAACAGTCTTCATTCTTCTCAAAATGGTGTTTTGTCTCCAAATGACGCACACAAACCACTATATCAGGGGTCGGGAACCTTTTTGGCTGAGAGCCATGAAGGCCAAATATTTTAAAATGTGTATCTGTGAGAGCCATATACATTTTTTAAACATTGAATGCAATAAAATGTGTGCATTTGTTTGTAAGACCAACAGTTTTAGATATAATGAGCTCTAATTACGTAGACCAGGCACACTACCCCACGCCAAGGGGGTGTGGCCAGCACACTTTCGTGAGCAGCGCAGTGTCCAATAATAAATCAAATACTTGCTGCCATTAATGCAACTTCTGCTGCTGCATAGTTTTGAACCGTATTCAGTATATTTCATTCTTTTGGCCATCTTCGTCAAAAGGCTTGGTTCTGCAGCTTTAGCTAGGTGACTATTTGACTAAAGGAGGAGTTTACATTTACATGTTGACATCTCAATGACCGAGGTAGACTACCGCATTACCCAGTAATAATCAAGTTTTGGTGTTTGACCTGGAAAATATCATCAGGAAAGATGGATATGGTCGGCCATATTGCAGTAGAAAATAGATGGACGAATTAAAATGCATAAGAAAGTTTTGATTTTTAATATTATTTTTAACAGTGATTTCTGTGATGGTTTACTTTAAAATGTTAGCAAAAATACATTTTTATTGTGGTAAGAAATGCTTGAGAGCCAGATAGTGTCATCAAAAGAGCCCTACCTGGCTCCCGAGCCATAGGTTCCCTACCTCTGCACTATATGTAATATATAAACAAACATTTATATGAACCAGTTGAACACTGATGTGCTCAGTGTAAAACACTGTGATTACATCATATTCATCATGACTCGGGCCTTTTTGGGTTCAGTGTGACACTTGCAAAATATTTTAGAATAGTTTTTTTTTGGTTTTTGGTATTTTTTTTGACTCAGAACACAAAATTACACAGAAATATATATTTTTATTTTTCACAGAAAAACATTGTACGAAGTGTTCATCACAGCCAACACAAAGTTCCACATACAGTGGTCTGCATCTAAATGTATACAGCTTCAGTTCAAGAAATAATAATAATCATAAAGAAAAAATCAATCAATAACAAATCAAAAGACTATGCTGCATCACGTCTTCTGTTTGGGTCAGGCCACAGCACCTCATCTACATCACATGCAAGGTTTTCTCTGGCCAAGCAGCGGGGGAAATATCGCCTAGCATGGCCAATCCAGCCATGGAAAGCATCCGCTGGAATCTCTCTACATGCATCTTCCATAGCTTGGAGAAGGGGATTGTGTGTTTGTGGATTTCTGACCCTTTGCCCAGCCTCCCTCATTGTTAGACCGCTAATTGTAAAAATGTGTGACAGGTGTTTACCCATGTGATGAGTCAGTGTGAATAATAGGAATATTCATTTGACTGTTTTGAGTGGCATTGTGTTCTTTGTGAAAACAAGAAGTTTACTTCATGAAACTCAGAGTATTGTGTGTAGTGTTTTGAAAAAAGTGTGTTGTAGATCTGCAGTCTGAGTGTAAAGCAGGAATTGCTTATAGTTTAGCAGACTTGGTTCATGGAGTTGGTGCATTGGTTATATGTTGTGGTCATTGGGTCTCAGGCATCACAAATTGTGTGTAAACAATCGAGTAAAACTGTAATAAGATTTTTTAAAATGACTGTTGCAGAAAAAGGCCACAAAAGTGTTAGTAATTTGTCCCTGAACTGCACTTTAACAAGGAATGCTGATGTCTCCCGTGACGGCAACTTTAGAGGTGTATATTTCCAGAAAATGTTGGTTGATTTCCAAATTGTGTGTCTACAGGAGCCATATTATCATAAAAGTGTCTAACCAGGTGATTATGTACTGGAGTCTGTGGACACGTGGCCAAAATATCTGTGGTTTAACCTCCACTGACTAAACATCCTGAGTGCGGTTGCGATGAAGCAATCTCATCTGGAAAGCACAGAAAGCAGAAAACAAGCTGCAATTACTGATAAGTGTGCAACCACCAACCTTACAATAGTTTTGTTTTTATTGTTCTCACTGTAAATGCGCTTTGTTCTGTGTGTATGACTTCAGATAACCGTATTAGCTTCTAGTTAAAGTAATGAATCAGACAAAGGGGAAGTCTTTATATTGAGGTCTGCAACTGAGCCACACTGACTGCCGCCTGACTCAAGTCGGTGTGACAGTTTTAGTAGTACAACATTCGTCATGTTGCGGTTTCCTCAGCAATATGTCTCCACCGCCCATCTTCTAACAGTCGCAAAAGCAGTTGAAAAGGCCCCACATGTTTTAAGCAGCACGTGGTTGTGATTACAACCCGGATATCCAGAGTGTTTGGGAGAAGAAAATGCAACATAAATCACATTATAAGCGTGGTGAAATTCTTGGAAATTCGACAATTTTTGCATGCTGCCACATTGATGCCGCATCGATGAGGTCACATATTTGGTGATAGTTTTGCTCATGATGTGGTCACATGCGATCACATCATCACAGGATGAGTCAGAGGAAATGGCTAAAAGGCACACTGGGGTTTGCATGCAAGTTAGCAAAACAATTACATAGCTTTGTGTGGGCTTCCCACACAAACTCCTTTCTCGGGCAAAAAAAAAAAGTGTTTTTGTTGGTTGTTTGTTGTTCTGTCAGGGCAACAATCTAGGCATGAAGGTGAAACTTTATTTTAGTGAAGCCTTAAACAGCCAAGTTGGAATGGTGCAATAGAGTACAGTTACAGTACACTATGGCGTGATGAGTGTATAAATCAGAGTTAATGCTTTATATGCACTCCAGATAAGATGGACATCATCTGTCTACTTCCATTTGGAGTCAAAGCACTCAAGGCAATTTGACTGAAGTGTTTTTCTTCACAGGAGATCCATTAGTTATTGGTGGGAGTGGTCATTGCTAATAAATAAACCCACTTCCACGTTTGCATCCCATTTCCTCTATTGTGCAACTCTGTCCATATACTGTAATCACATGCACGGAACCCTTTTATATCCATTGTTTGTGAGGCAGCATGATTAAGCAAACATTACACCAGTCATTTCTAGGACATTTTGTGGATTGGTGGCACAGCCATCTTATATTCTGGTGTGCAGAAATTACTATTGTCTAATAGTGCTATTGTCTTTTTACACCACCACGAGGTGTGTGCCATGTTTATGTGTGACTTGGTCAAGCTTGAGAAGGAGGATATCGTGTGTGTGGACTTAAGGCGGCGTCAGTCCACCACACAGCTACATAGCTAGATATCTATTGGAGAAGAGTACAGTAGAAAGTGAAAGCTCACTTTTTTGTTGCATGGGGGAATTCCACCTACAATGAAGACTACCAGCTGTACAGCAGTGTTTTTCAACCTTTTTTGAGCCACGGCACGTTTTTTTTTTTTACGTTGGAAAAATTTTGCGGCACACCAATAACTAATATTATTCGCTTCTTTCAGCTTTTTCCTGATTACGGACTCGCCACAGCAGATCCTTTTGATCCGCATACAAATTTAACCAACAATGTTACAAAATGTCACCACTACCTCTCACGTGCATCACTAAGTCTATTAGAGGAACGGGCAATCAGCTACGTGTTGCTACACGGACGAATATTGCATTGCTCTGCCAGTCTTTGCACCAATGACACGCGACAATGACATAATATTTGCAGAAAATTATTATTCATTCATTCATTTTCTACCGCTTTTTCCTCACGAGGGTCGCGGGGGTTGCTGGAGCCTATCCCAGCTGTCTTTGGGCGAGAGGCGGGGTACACCCTGGACTGGTCGCCAGCCAATCACAGGGCACATATAGACAAACAACCATTCACACTCACATTCATACCTATGGACAATTTGGAGTCGCCAATTAACCTAGCATGTTTTTGGAATGTGGGAGGAAACCGGAGTACCCGGAGAAAACCCACACATGCACGGGGAGCAGAAAATTATTAATACATGTTAATTAAAAAAGTGATATTGAATAATTCCTCACGGCACACCTGACGATTTCTCACTTGTGTGCCGCGGCACAGTTGTTGAAAATCACTGCTGTACAGTATGACAGTACCGTTTAAGGCGCACTTCTACCCCGGATGGATGTAGTTGAATCATATGAACCTGGGGTGCAGCTTACATGCACGGAGTAAGAAGAGGGCAGGATATCATGCTCGCAATATGGCTAAAAGTTACCACCTTGGTTGTTCCTGTATTTGGGAGGATAACAAATGGGTTGTTGTCTAGAATGTTGGCCTGTCTTGAATGTAAACATGAACACGAACATATGGGACAATATGGACAAAGTGTCCATGGGTGGCTATTTTTGTCTATTTGATGTGTCACCTTGGAGATGGCACTTGACAGCTGTTGTATGCACAAGCCAGGCTTAATTGGCGGGGATATTAGCCCGACCTTGACTGTGGCGGCGCGTCCCGACGAGCGTCGCCGCCTGCCACTTGAAATGACATTGTTGTAATTTTCAACAGCAGCGAACACAACACTCCAAGCATTAATTATACAGCGGAATATGCCTCGGTGCACCAGACACACACGCTGAATACTTATGTAAGCTGTCATTCCAGTCTCCATAGTAACTCGCAGCATTCGAACGCACGCCTCCTCCCATCCGCCGCCCCTAAAGTGGGCTGTTTCCATGGAAACCGGGCAGCTGCCTTTTGATGATGGCTCTCATGAAATGACACCCCCTGATAAAGCTGTATCCTCAGAGTCTCAGAGAAGGAGGACAGGTGAGTGGGTGGATTCCGTGTTGGCTAAATGAAGGAGAAAGCGAAAGACAAATCTTTTATGTCACATAGGCTCTTGCTTCCGACTTGGAGTGGTTTACCTGGCAGCAGAAGTGGCAACGACAGGAACACTGTGCACCGAATCAGGCCAATCAGACGCAGCCCTGGGCTACATCAGGGCTGGCTGGCGTGTTTCATATGCCTCGTGTTGCTTCATGTGTCATCAAGTGTTTGTGCCTCGGCTGCTAGGACATCAAGGGAGGGTCATGCGTATCATCCGCCATGCTATTTTATCAACTTCTGTAGTCTGGATATGTCAGAATACTTTTGGCATTCAAGTCATTGCTTTATAACAGGGGTCTCAAACTCAATTTACTTGGGGGCCACTGGAGCTAGGGTCTGGACGAGACTGGGCCGCATCAGGTTTTCCAAAAAAAAAACAAAAAACGCATTTATTAAAAACAGAAAAATGAATAAACTTTGCTTTGGTTTCGATTTTCTACAAGAAAATTCTCAAATATCTTAATTTTCATTTTTCTGCACAAAATAAGATGAAAAATAAATAAACAAATCAAGAATAAAGAAAATCAATCAATCAGTAATAAATAAATATAATAATAATAATAATAATAAAATGGCAAATAATAAAAACTTTTTTTATTTACAACAATTGCGCAACTGCAGGGTCTTGAAACACAACTAACTACTAACTACTACTACTACTAACTCGCAAACTAGAGAGCTAGCGATCTAAACGGTAGCCTTCAAGTTATTTCCTTTAAACTTAAATAGCCAAAAACTTACCACTTCCACACGGATAGGGAGGATAACTATTAACAGTTATTTAACCTTTAACATGAACATTAATCAAACGTAATAATTTTTTCTGGGTACATGATACCATACAGCATCCATATCAAACTTGCGCGGGCCGCACTAACATTAAACTTTCATATCAAGGCGGGGGCCTCAAACTAGTGTCCTGTGGGCCACATTTGGCCCGCGGGCCACGTGTTTGAGACCCCTGCTCTATAAGTAATAAGCTCCAGTCTCTCAAATCAATATGGCTTTTTGACCTTCCGGAGCAGATATCGCATACGATGCAGCTCACGGTTTGTGGTGAGAAGCGACCGTTATTCACCGCTATTGTGCAACATCCTTGAAATAACCAGACATCATCTTGGCAATTCTGCCTTAAACTGGCTCTGATATAGAATCGGCCCTCTGACAGCTGCTATAAGCCTGTGCAGAGTGGATTCAAACAGTGCTCCAGCCTGGATCTCTGTCATTGGGCTGCTTGGAGCCTCTCTCTGCAAAGACAGTCAAGGACAGGACAAATAGAATGGTCAATGATGACAATTCAGCTCAGGCGTAAATGCTACTGAGCAAACAAAACAAATATGCAGAAATGTGAACGTTCATGAGCTTTTTTATGTTAAAATTGGCTGTGTTTTGTTGTAATTTTAAACAAATAGGGAACCACTCAGAAAGGCTTACATGGTTCAGTATTTCCATGATTTTAGAGTAGGCCCCACATGCACGCTGCACTGATGTTTGTTGAACTTTGTTGGTAACATTTTAAAAAGAGTATAATTTTTACAAGTTTATAAACTGTATTTATACAGTGCTCCCTCATTTATTGCGGTGGATAGGTTCCAAAATAGCCTGCAATAAGTGATATCCACAAAGTAGCCAAACGTATTTGTTTACCATCATTATACTGTATATATTTTAACACTGTAAAACTCCTCACCATATACTTTATACATTTTTCCCATTTAGGCTAGAACATGTTTTCACGTGTCTCTCTTGTCTAAACACATGCAAAGTTAAAATTTTGTTTAATTTTTTGTGAACAACCTACTTGGCTGGACACAAGAAATTATTGACTCACTGACCATGGTTCTTCGCCATTCAACTGTGGCGTTTTTGTGTTCTTGTTGAAGCATGTTGCATCTGCTGGGGTGTAATAATCCCCCTGCGTCATAGTCCATGAGCCAAGGATTAATTGGTTACAGCTGCTTGTCTTCCTTTGGTCCGGTGGTCCGGCTGGCTTCTCATGCCATTTGGGTGCAGAGTGTTATGTCGGCGTTGTGGATTTCATCCGAGGGAGGGATTGTGGCTGTTCAGCATTAGAAGTACAATTAAATTAGAATTAAAAGTAGAATTTAAATGTTACCAGTCACATAAAAAAATCAAACCCAGACACCCAGTTCATACGGTTTTATACCAAGACCGATTTCTATAAGAAAAATATAAACATGTTGTTAACTGTTATTTTTAACAAAAAAAAAAGACACATTTGAATGGCAGATTACTATCACTGTCCTGCTCCACTGAAAAACAACAGAGGGCGAGCGATAAAACACACACACAGGCCGGAAGACCTCAATGTTGCTTAATTAATCTTTCCTTAAAAGTTACCACACAGGAGGTACTAGAACATGTTCAAATGCATGAACTCTCCGCCTTCAGTCTTTCAACCTGAACTTCCTGTTATGTGACTTTGAAGTTGTAAAGGGTATTTTCACTTTGACTGGTTGAGAAGACATCAGTAACGCTCGTGAACGATGTAATTTCCCCCCTTTTAAAGAAGCTGTGTCCCCACATGCCTCCCTTTGAGCTGGGGATATTAAAATCAAACAGCCCCATGATTTGATGGTTATGAGACTCATCCCTCTCTTCCATGCCAAATAATCAGGGAAACTCTTTGCGGTGAGATCTGATGTTTAAAATAAAAGGGGGGAAAACCACAAGAAAACCACCATATGCCATTTATTTCATTGGAGAAAAAAGTAGCACACCCTAAGAATGGTAAAAGGTTATGGTTAAGTATTTGAAATTGGAATATATTTCTTTGCAATACCAATTTTTGCTATACAAAGTCCTCACATTTGCTTTTGTTCCTCAATTTTCACAATTGTATGAAGTTCAACCCTGTCTACACCTTTTTTTTCAGGCTACACCTGCAAAAAATGTAGTGTATCTGTAATCTACTACTTCCACTCTTCTCCTCGTTAATTAGCCCCAGCGTCATTTTTTTAATTGGTGATGCCTAAACACACGACAGCAAAGAATGTTGGCCTATTTCCTGCTTCATGTTGACTCACCCATCAAGAAGGAATAATCTTTTATTGCTGGAGGTTTGATCTTCTCCCAGTTGGGATTATTTATTTATGAAGCATTCATAGATAAGCATCATGAGTTGCGTCACACTTGTTCTCACCAGTTTGTCATCAAAAGGCACACCCCAAAAGACGCGTACCCGGCCGTTTTCTTAAGGTTTTGTTCGGGCATGCGATTACTTTCATGGTATCGGTGACAGGAACGTGAGATTTTCTAAGCAGATGTTTTGCGTCTGTTGCCAACACGTACAAAGTAAGTCACAGCGACTGGCTGACACACAAAAAGGATGTCACGGCTCATTGAAATAACACCATGTAACTTCCTTTGCAAAGTGAAAGCTCTGAAAATGTAGATTGTTGTTACGTGACGACTTTGAGATGCTGACATGTCAGACACACACTGACTTCCTCTTCGTGCATAATCACAAGTTTGCAGTTACCACATAGGAGGAGGAGCGTGAATGTGTTGTTGTGTTTTGAGCATCACTTACTGTACTTCACGAAACAGGGAAGTGCGTCACTGAGAAAAGAGGAAAGTACCTTACAGATAAGCGTGATCTTTTATTTGAATTGGAGGCCAAAATTTGGGATGATGATGATGATGATGATGACAATTGTGACGGAGAAGAGGACTCCCCCGTCCCTATGAGACGTTGCACTGCTCGCGCTGCTCATGCCCACAGGGCAATGAAGGTGTATGCACTGCACGCTGTGGCATGTAACACAAACTTCTCCCCGCGTCTGGACAACGTATTTTCCATGTGTGGACATTCGAGGGTGCACACTCGATGTCCACACGCCACTCACAATCCATACCATGCATACGCAAGACTCACCTCATTGAACCGCGAGATGGGCAGCCTACTGCCGACGCACACCGGAAGGGACTACTTCCGGGACGGTCCCCCTTAAGAAGCGAATTTGGCGCGCAAGTAGTGGTCAGGTGACATTGGACTGAACCAAGTCGCAAACAGGGTGCTGTATTGTTGAGTGGGTACGTCCAAGGGAGGGGCGAGACTATTTAAAGGTAAGGTGTCTCTCCAAAAATGGGGAGAGTAGATTGAGGAACGTGTGAGAGAAGACCATATGAGAGTAGTTGCTGTTGTGTTGATGAGAGAATAGAAGTGGTACAGGGTTACATTGTTGGTAACATGTGCCTGCATTTTTGCATTATTTTCTTCTAGATTTGTATATTTTTGTTGTTTGGCTGAGCCAGCATATTTTTGTGTTGTTTCTGTAAACAATTTATTTTCTCCCGTGAATGAACCCCCGACAACAATGCACTCAGAACAACCTCGGAGATACCCTAAATGCCATGTGTTTGATGCTGAAATATTGTTGATTCGTGCGAAAACACATTTCACAGCAAATCTTACCATCCAAAGTGCAAATACTGCTTAGAAAAATCCCTCATCTCGGCAGAATTGGCATTCCATTACGTGCATTCAGGAGCGATGGAATGGAATGGAATGGCCTTTATTGTCATTATACAAGATGTACAACGAAATTGGAGAGCTTCTCTTTTCAGTGCAGTAGTCAAGTTTAAAAAACAAAAAAGTATATAAAGTAGAGTAAAAAAGACAATTTAACAAGATATATACAAGATATATACAAGATATCCAAAATATACACATAGTATTGCAGATATATTAATTTTAGTGCAATGATCAATGGGTCATAGTGCAAATAATGACTGGTGTGTACAGATGAGTAAAGTCACATATGAGTGTATTGTATTGGGTTGTTAAATAAATAAATATGATTGCGGTACAGTAAACCTCGGATATATCGGACTCGGATATATCGGAAATTCGCTCACAACGGACAGATAAAAAAGAACCAATTTTTCTGTAATGCATTTCCAATAAAAATTCATTGCATATATCGGATTTTTTATAACGGATTTCGCCTATTTCGGACAAAATCTCCAGTCCCGTTCCAATGCATTTCCATTAAATTTCCCTCGCATATATCGGATGGCCGCATCGTGGCGCTCCGATTCGCCGAATCGTGACAGGCCGCTATACGACGTCATTTGCAGCATTTGCAGCATTGCCTGCGCGTCCAGGTACATTGGAAACATAGTCAAGGAAGTGCCTTTTTATAACGGATAAAATCCGATTTACGCATATACCGGATATAAATCCGATATATGCGTAAAACGGACATTTTCCGGTATACGCATATCACGGATTTACTTATATCGGACAAAACCAGTGGGAACAATTGAATCCGATATATCCGAGTTTTACTGTATTGCACATTTACATTATGATAATGACCGGGTACGTCATTCCCAACATGTGAATCAACGACTTCCCTGAAACATCAAACCGTGTCATAAATTGCCGTGTTTCATCGCAATGCAACCTTGAACCTTTGCATCCAGGCAATTTTGCCGACTTTTGCTGTCGAAAGTGAGCAGCAGCACTCCTGTTGGATATTCAAATCGTGGCTCCGTGCGAGGCAAACGGGAATGAATTTGAATAATGTATTACAACGGGGGCGAGGGCGCGAGGCCTCTGAGGTCGTAAATTGTGCAGCTACATCAGCTCAGCTCACCGGAACAGGAGGCAGCACAGGGTTGTTTATAAAATGCCCTTGGAAAAATGAGTCTAATCCCTAGCCAAAGCATAAGCCACGGGGAGAGCATTAGATAACCCACAAGCTGCAGAGTAATGAGAGTAATGAGCGAGATGGAGGAGTGGAGCCAGGTCCAAGAGAATGCATCCATTTATTGGCTGTATGCTCTGATTGCCCGCACCATTTGAGACAAACTGGAGCCTGACACAGTGCCGGAGTCCATTTGGTTTGATCAGCAGCAATAAGTGCTTCCCACAGCCGGGAAGGCTGCAGCCTGTCCACAACCGTACGTTGTGGACATTATGTAAAACTCTTCCTGGTATGTCTGTTCATCAAGTATCAACTGATTGGCGAGTGTACCTGGAGGCACACATCAGGCCAAACTCTAGACAAGTGTCACAGAACAGGACCGAAATCCATCCCCCCTTTTAGTCCATCTAAAAGGACGTGTAACCCAATTAGTGGTCCTATCACCACTAATGGACACCTATCACCTCCCTGACTGAAAAAATTGTGTCAGGATACGTGTCACATGTGATGGTGTTGGATAGGCTGATAGTCCAGTCCAGTCGCCCCTTTCACACTACTTTTTCCTGGAATTTTCACATGCTGCTGTTCTGTGTGAAAAGCACCCACACAGAAAATAGAGCAGTGATTTTCAACCACTGTGCCGCGGCACACTAGTGTACCTGGAGAAACCGTCAGGTGTGCCATGAGGAATTATCCAATATCACTTTTTATAATTAACATTTATTAATCATCATTTGCAAATATTATGTCAATAGCCATTATGTCAATAGTATACATGGACCCAAATATTCCAATTGCATTTGGTTTATTTGCTCAAACGGAAAGAATTGAACAGGGATGGAATATTCCTTTAACCAATCCGATTGGGGTATCTTGTACCCGCTCAAACGGAAAGTTGTCAGGGTGCGTTCTTCTTCGTGGTGTTTTTTTTCTTCTGTTGTTTATTGGCGGTTGGCAAGCAGCTTTCGTGTGCATTACCGCCATCTGTGGAACAGAATCTAAACCCTTCTATACTTTATTCACAAGTGCAGTTTTATCAAAAAAGAAAATATATATCTATATAAAACATGTCCTGAGTTTAATTATAAAATATTAGCAAGATTGAATTTGATCTTTTCCTGTTTAAATTTATCCCGGGTGCGTTCTTTCAGCGCATGCTCAGATATGACGTAACACGCAGATCCAGACGTTCTTCACTTTTAAAAATGGAGGCCAGCAATCGGCACTGGACTAAGCAAAGTTTGTTTTTCATTCAAACTAAATTTCAAGACTGGACAGACGAAAAACTGGCAATACGGAGTTATTCCAACAAGTGAAAGAAAAACTTGGGGAAGCCGGTATCACGTGATGTTGATGTTTACGTTTTACTGGGCATGCCCTATTGACTATTCTGTTTGATTTTCACGGTGCATGTAGACAAGAGATTGGAATATTCCTTTCTATGGATACCATTGTTTCCCGAAAGGTCATTCGGAAAGAGAAAAAGTGGTCATGTAAAAACGTGGCTACTGTGGAGTGTCTGTGGTGTAAAGACTGGCAGAGCAATGTAATATTGGTCCGTGTGGCAACACCTACCTTGTTCCTCCCATAGACTTATTGATGCACGTGTGAGGTCGTGGTGACATTTTGGAACATTTTTGGTTAGTGGTGTGCCACAAGATTTTTCCAATGTAAAAAACGTGCCGTGGCTCAAAAAAGGTTGAAAATCACTGGAATAGAGGGTCACAGTCAATCTGCTACCTTTGTGGCTACAAAGGTAGCATCAGGGACGGAACAGTGTCTCTATAAGAAAACTCTCCAGTATATGCAGTGACAGAGGTCACCCAAGGCTCACATCTCTGGTCCTGATGTGTTGACAGCCTATTGTCATGACAACTTTGGCATACATCACACTATGCTGGCGCTGACGCCGTAACACATGTAATTATCCGAGTACAGGAATCCGACTCCCAATATGAGTGAGTACTAATTAACTGTCCAGCAGATGTTTGTGGGAAGGTTAGTCAGTCCATGGACTCAAAATGTACTGGAGACAATAACCACAATGTTTTATATGATTAATGCCAATTACTTAACTCCACTTGAAAGGCAAACCTTAAAGGTACAGTAACCAACACACACATTTAATGAACATCATAAGTAGGTACAGCAGGTAGATATTCTGGTAATGCTGCTAATATTGGTAAGGTTATTGATGTAGTAAAAAATGCATTTTGCCCACCAACAAGCCTTATGTGGGACATTTCTGTGCATTCTAAAGATATAAAAACAGCTAAAAAGTAGCAGATACAAAACACGTAATTGGGCACACCTATTTTGTCTGTAAAGCCAATAACAATCCATTTACACAATGTGACTTCCATATTAACCAGGCAACAGCAACGTTATTATTAACGCTGTAACTAGGTTTTTATAAAACCTAAATACATTTTTTTACCATTATTAGAACCTTGTAGACATGAAATAACACCCCTATAGTCAACTTTACACTCCTCTTATTCTTTGTTTACACCACATTGCTAATGTGCAGGCGACAGAATCATTAAACATAGCATGCAAGCTAACTAGTTAGCCTCCAGTTTATTCATTCTAAACTTTCAAACAGGGCGGCACGGCGGTCTAGTGGTTAGCGCGCAGACACGCTAGGAGACCAGGGTTCAATTCCACCCTCGGCCATCTCGGCCAAGCGTGGGTTTTCTCCGGGTACTCCGGTTTCCTCCCACATTCCAAAAACATGCTAGGTTAATTGGCGACTCCAAATTGTCCATAAGTATGAATGTGAGTGTGAATGGTTGTATGTCTATATGTGCCCTGTGATTGGCTGGCGACCAGTCCAGGGTGTACCCCCCCTCACGCCCGAAGACAGCTGGGATAGGCTCCAGCACCCCCGCGACCCTCGTGGAAAAAGCAGTAGAGAATGAATGAATGAACTTACAAACAGAGAAGGGAAGAAGGACAAAGTAAGAAGACAAAAAGCTACCACTTCCACACCGATTGGAGGACAACTTTGTTTTATCATGCTGGCCTGAGCTAACCACAAGGTATCCAGGGACGACTTTATAAAGTGTAATTTTTAGTTTAAATGTAGTGTACTAACTGTACAGCAAGCCTGTACCTAACTGTACCTTGAACGCGTCTAGCACACAGAATGTACAAAAGCTGTTTCATGTCTCATTAGCGGGAAAGCAGGCTTGTTTTGCCAAAAATGAAGATGGGAATGTGTATGTATGTGTGTTCTGTTTTTTTGGGAATGCAGCTAAAATGCAAGACTGGCTGTCTGCATTGTTATTGCACCCAGAGGTACGCCTGCCTGCATCCCCTCTAACCTCGTTCTTGTGGAAGCCCACCTCATAAAGCCTGGGTGACGGAGCAGGTAATAAGGGGGCCCTGAAAGCAATGAGTCAGCACTTTAGCCTCCATTTAATTTCACTGGAATGCAGCATGAACACAACGCGCCCCTCCCCCTATTGCACACTGCACTTCCTCCCTGCCCCCGCCCCCATCCCTTCTGTCTCCTCATACCTCCACTCCTCTCTGCAGCAGACTTAAC